>NC_041367.1:21102963-21130463 GCF_900634415.1 Cottoperca gobio | reverse complement strand
AAATGTCAAAGTTGTCACAAAGTCTTGTGACAAATAAGATCTAATGGACACTTGTGAAGTGCATTGCCATTAGTGCTTACATTTTTACAGTAAATTGTGAATGTACAAGTCAAGCACCACTTATTTATGGCCAGGTTGTAGTACATCACACTGAATGTATACAATCCAAATTAATATTCATTAAAAGCAGCTGTAGCCAGTGATTGGATATGCTGGCAGTAGCATCAAAATATGGATTTTACATTTTATTTGAGGCGTACCTAGTCACCCTCTCTATATGAGCACCTTTGACCAAGCAGATATTTCCCGACCATGTATACTGCTGCTTCTCTTTTGTTCACTCAGCTCTATCCATAATTCATAATGAAAGACTTTCTATTGTATAGTATCTCTATTTCAAAACAGGGGAATCCAAAGTTCAGGCATGTTGATGATATAAACTCTGGCTTTCAAGTCAAGTCAGTTTTATTTATTATTGGTTTGGAATTCAATAATAAGAAATCGCATTATTAACTGTTCGCTCTGAGGAGCCAATCCAGACCCTTGTCCTCGTCTTCTGGGTTTTTGTTTGGCTCCACTGTGTCTGGTAGTTGTCCATTGTTCATCTTACTTGTTGATGATAAATTAAATCTTGATCGTGTATTTACTGTGTTTACTTCCTCAAGCAGCTCATCAGATATGATGAGCTCATCAGTTGTTACAGCTCCACCTGCTCAGGTGTAGAATTGCACATGTCAGAGGCTGCACTGACGCAGTAATGGTGCTTGTTACGTTGGTTTCGCTCCACCCTCTCTCCAGAAGGCAGGGCAAATCTGTTTGACTAACAGAAGTTTTACAATTATAGAAAATAATAGTATCTACTAAATGGTTATTACACGGTACACCGGTACCGGACCGCGGACCGGTGGTTGGGGACCACTGGTCTACACAACATCATCTATCCTTTTTAGAGCATCAGCTTCAAAAGTGCAATGACTCACGAGAGCTCGTTTTTTTCACCTACCTTTGTAGCAAGGATCTTTGTAAGATGCGTTGATAAAATCTTCTAAGTCTGAAGTTTTCTCGGCGATGTCAAGAAGGACTTCAACGGTGTTGTTTTTGCCATCTTTTAGATTAAGCAAAGCTTTCAGGAGTGCCGTCTTCCCATTTGTGTTATCTGAAAGTTGTACACAAAGAACATAGTTTTGTTTCCAATCACGCTATTAACCACAAGATGTTCTGATTATTCATACTAACTCAGTAAATGTACTGGGATAACCCCTCATTTTACTTTGGAAAACGTCAAGTCTCACTGCACACAAGTTTTTCTTTATTGAGACGTAAGAGTTTTATGGTCCAAACAACCCAATTCACATCTAGCTTTATTGGGTTTACTATTTCTTTCCAAAAACATTGCATGTGTTTCACTTGAGAGCTTAAATGTAGCCTCATCCAATCTAGCATCTATCCAGCAAACAGTCTGGCTTTGCATGACCAAAATCATTTCACTACAGAAACACAGTTTGTACTGGTTAAAACTAACATGGTCATAGATAACAGCAGGACACAGTTATAAATAATTTCTCTACTTGCCTGTGAATTCTGGGCTCGTAAGTTGCTTATCATTAACTTGCAGGTAGTCAAGCAGGCCATCCAGTTGAGTTGGGTCTCCCTGGGATGCTGCTGCAAAGACTCTCTCCCTGGTGAATGCTGGACTGTAAATGCTGTCTACAGTTGTATTATTTTGTCTGAAATGTAGAAAATCATACAGTCATACATTGCATTATGTAGCTAGGCAATAAAACATTGCAACAATATTTCAACACCAGTAATCTGTTTAAAAAGTGTGCAAAGAAAACTTTGTTAAGACAATATTTGTTTTAGAGTCTCTTGGTGAAAGGATCGGGTCCAACCTGTGAACAGAAAAAGGATTTAAACCGGCTGAACTTGTTCCGCCACCAGGTCCTCTGATACTCCAGTCTCTAAAGGCTAAAATGCTATTTTATTTTAGCAGCAATAGAATCACTATAATTTCTTTGTTGATGTCTCCTGAAGTCAGTGTGTGCCATTTAATAATTAAAAGCCATGTGCATAACCTGTGAGAAAGAAATCAAACACCAGTGTTTACCTGGACGTTAAGACATTGGTATCCATAGGTGTCGGAATAATCTCTGCGCTGTTCGCTCTGAGGAGCCAATCCAGACCATTGTCCTCGTCTTCTGGGTTTTTGTTTGGCTCCACTGTGTCCGGTGGTTGTCCATCGTTCATCTTGTTTGTTGATAATAAATTAAATCTTGATCGTGTATCTACTGTGTTTACTTCCTCAAGCAGCTCATCAGATATGACGAGTTCATCAGTTGTTACGGCTACACCTGCTCAGGTGTAGAATTGCACACGTCAGTTGACGCGGTAATGGTGCTTGTTACCTTGGTTTCGCTCCACCCTCTGCCCAGGGCAGGGCAAATCTGTTTACAATTGTAGAACATAATATTATCTACTGAATGGTTATTATACGGTCTGAATATCTTTTATGGAGGTAATAAATGCGTGTTTAATTATATGTTTTCACCTTTTAGGAATTTGTATATTCCAACTTGTATTTTATATTACTAAGAGTTACATTGAGGATTTTATGGGAGGACGTGATAAGAAAAGCACAGTGGCATCTGTAAACTCTCTGTATGTGGGTAGGTGCTTACTGTACACATGGCTTGTTTACTAAAACACCTGCACAGTTTAATTATAAATATGCCATTGCTGTACTTATATCATTTGAAATCACTAGAAGCGACAAACCAATTGTTAGAAAAAAAGTTGAGCTGCACAACAAATTGACTTTGAAATACACTTTCTGAAAGCTGTTTTTTCTTTGAATGTAGCTGCACCCACATGTCAGCGGCTCAGATGCGACATCGCGAGTAACAGCGGACCAGGTTGACGATCCGGAGGAGAGTCGGCTTCATTCATCTGCTGACTGCTAACAGAAGATCTGTCCGTCTCCCAGCCGCCTCACTCTACTTCAGCCTCCCGCTGAGGTGAGGACAAGGTGAGGGTGCGAGTCGTTTTCTCGTTTCTGCCAGAGTCAGGCAGCTGTACTTCCTCTCCCTCTGGACTGAGGACAGACTGGAGCTACACCTACATACACTGCCGGTCCAAAAACAAAGTCGCACACTCTAATATTCCGTTGGACCGCCTTTAGCTTTGAGTATGGCACGCATTCGTAGTGGCATCGTTTCGATAAGTATATGTCACAACATTTATTTCCGTCCAGAGTTGCATTACATTTCCACCAAAATCTTGTATTGATGATGAGAGAGGCATGATGGGTGCATCACTTATCACTTCATCCGCCTCTCTTCTCAACCTGATGCGCCCATCACTCTGGAACAGGGTGAATCTGGATCCCCCGTTCTTCTCCCCCCTCCCAGACATCCTCTGCACCTCCCCCTCGGCGTATACTAAAAGCACCCTCATGGACACACAAGGACATCACCCCCCCCCCCCCCCCCCCCCCAAACTGGTCACCAAAATGTTCTAATATGTCATGCCGTTCCTGTCTTGATTACTACCAGACATAACAATCAGCGCTCAGCACGCACTACTCTGGTTATCTTAGATATATCAGTGCACAGCCAGGATCGGCTTTACCTCCTGTCACAGACTCCCTGCAGCTGAAAGTGGCTCTTCTGAATGTCAGATCACTGGCTAACAAATCTTTTTTGATTAATGATATGATAGTTCAAAATAACTTTTACTGTACGTTTCTAGTTGAGACCTGGTTAAACAACATTACTGGTGTGGCAACACTGACTGAGACTTCCCCCAAACTATAAATACTATCAGGCTTCGCTTGTATGTAATGACATTGACCTGGGTGAATTTACATCATTTGAATATCTTGCTATTGAGCTCAAAGCAGAACTATCTTTGCTCATCATCACATTGTACAGGCCACCAAAAATATTCAGCACTATTTCAACAGGAATTCTCAGAGCTGATTTCACTCAGCATCACTAGATGTGAAAGAATAATCCTGCATGGAGACCTAAATATTCACGTAAATAAGAAGAATGGTCCCAAGACTATTGAACTTGAAAAGTTACTAGACAGCTATGATCTAAAACAAAATATCAGTGAACCCACTCATCAGCATGGTAACACACTAGACTTAGTGATAACGACAAGGCTGGACATCGATAAGGTCTCAGTAATCGAATTACTAATATCTGACCATCACTGTGTGTTTTTTGATGCTAACCTAATCTTAACAAAGACCAAAAGAGAGAAAGTGGTCAAAAAAAGAATACTAGATGACACAGCAGAGGAAACATTCTCTAACACCATGAGATCATTTGAGCCATGCTCAGACTGCTCCTTAAATCTCATGGTTGAAAATCTAAACAACACCATGTCATCTACCCTGGATATTGTTGCTCCATTAAAGGTCAAAAAGAAATCCACTGACAGAATCTCCCCATGGTTAAACAACAGCAATGTTACTCAGACTAAGAGGACTTGTAGAGCAGCTGAACGAAGGATGGAGGAAAACTAAGCTCACAGTTAACTTTGATATCTACAAAGTATCCATGGCTGCCTATGGTAAAGCAATGCAGCTGCAAGAAAGGATTACTTTTCTAAGATTATCTCAGAGAATGTTGGAAATTCTAGAATACTATTCTCGACTATTAACCAGCTACTGAACACTGCCCCCACCCCTCCTGCAGTCCTCTGCATCAAAGTGTGAAGAACTCGCATTGTTCCTCAATAATAAAATAACTTCAATCAGAGCCAGCATCACTTATGATGCAGACACAGAGAACATCTGCAAACATTGTGATGTAACCATGGGAACATTCACCTGCATCACATTAACTGAGCTTCATAAAACTGATGGAATGTAACTCCTCCACCTCTTGAGTTGACCCAATACCTACAGCATACCTGTCAACATTTCAAAATAAGGGAAATTGTTTGCCGGACTACGCCCATATTTGAACAGCTCTCAGCCACCAATGTAAACGTAAACACATAAGGGACGGGTATATACATTCAGGAAATACATGTTTATTTAAAGTATGTATTACTTGTAGACATGTTTATAAGATTTATGTATTTTATTTGATGATGGATGAGTTGTGTGGCTTTTGTTTCCCCGACGAGGACTTCCTTGCTGATGTCAGAGTCTGGAAACATGTCGCGACACTGCGACTGAAATCATCGCAGAAGCTGAAGGCTACATTATTTTTGGCGCAAAGCATCGACATCTTTCCCTCAGCTCTGGTCACTTGGTCTGCCTCCGACACAGTTCTTGTCACACATGAAGTCATTGACAGTGGATGTTTTGTTCCTCTTTGACGTGCTTGTGCTTGGACGATTGTTCTTGCTGGCGAACATCGCTTATTAACATCTAACATCTGAATGGCACACTTTACAAAAAGCACGAGTTTGCCCGACTCTGCTTTTATTAAATAAGGGAAGGTCTCCTCTCATTTGTCTAGTTACTTACATAAAGTTTTAACTTGTTTGGCAGGTACAACTGCGTCTCCATCTATCTTCCGTTCACTGTGACTCTCATCATATGTTCTCGTCTTCTTCTGTGATATTGTTCCTGTTTTCTTCTTCTGTGATATTGTTCCTGTTTTCTTCTTCTGTGTTATTGTTCCTGTTTTCTTCTTCTGTGTTATTGTTCCTGTTTTCTTCTTCTGTGTTATTGTTCCTGTTTTCTTCTTCTGTGTGTTTACTGGCGGATAACGTTTTTCAGCTAAAGTTAAACATAATACTGCCACCTGCTCTACCGGAGGCCACGTTACACTTTTTAAAATTAGGCCTATTTAATTATTTATTTTAAAGGTTAAAAATACGGGATATTTACGGGAAAATATTTAAATGGGAGGAAAATGGGATAGAAGGAAAAATACGGGATAATCCTGGGAAAAACGGGAGGGTTGACAGGTATGAGTGCACCTTACTACAGTGAATCAATGAGTTTGGCATTGACTCAGTTAAAGCTGTTCAAGTTTCAATAAATGTAGATATTTCTGAAATTTGTTATCGGAATTCTTTGTTCTTCAATTTTGTAACGTGGCTGTAAATTAGATCTTGGTTTCTGATAAATTATATTATCACTGGACCAGAACCTGTCACATGACCAAGACAACCCCATGCACTGCTTTATGAATCTTGTTTTAAAATGATACATTATGTGTGTTTTCATAGTATTTCACTGATTGGATGAACTTTTTATTTACTGCACGAGGTCACCTTCATTTCCAGCACCGGAGGAAGAAGTATGATGAAATCTGTGCGGTTGTTATTTTAGATTACAGTAACAACAGTAGTAACATCAGTAACTTTAGAAATCAGGCAATTGACTAGAACATGCATTTTCTTGACTTTCGAATAAACCACTATTTTTACTACTATTTAAATAAAGTAAACAAAACGACTATTAGTTACTTTTTGTCAAAGAAATCATATGCTATTGTCAGAATGTAGTTTTTACTGTGTGAAACAGACACTATACCAGCTGTTTATCATTTTACTTGTTACTTGTTACTAGAAGGTTGTTTTGCTGTCCTTGCTGCTGGTGTTTGTTTTTTGTCTGCAGGGATTAGACTTTAGGCAGCAATCAACAATATGGCCAGAGAAAGCAGCCAGTCCTCCAGACCTCTGCCCTGAAGGCCTTTTGGTTTTTTGATTATTTGTCTTTGCTTTTAAACAACACCCATGCAGCACACCCTCACTTATCCTCTCCCTACACTACCGATATAATAGATTTGAATTTCCTAATTGTTTGCATTTTATTTGTTGTAAATAACTTTCTGCATTCAATTTACATGTGTGTCTCCAGCAGTTTATGGACCGGGCTGTGACATTAGTTACTGTTTAAACATTAAAACAATGAACTAACATTATCAACAGAATGTGAAGCGGTAACAGTGTTGACGTTATGTTAGAGATGTCTATGTGTTGTGTTGATCAATCAATAAGAGCCTTCCATTGGATAATTACTGCAGTGATTAATATGTTTCTGCTGGCAACAAGTTATTTACCCCGAGCTGATGCTGTGAGGAGCTTCTCATTTCTTAAACAACCATGTCGGAAGACATATCCTGTGGTCGTGGAAAGGATGTGAATCAGTTTCAGAAGGGTCAAATTATTGGCCTGCATCAAGCAAAGAAAACAACTAAGGAGATTACTGAAACTACTAAAATGGGGTTAGGAACTGTCCAACGCATTATTAAAACCTGGAAGGATCGTGGTGAACCATCATCTTCAGGAAGAAATGTGGTCAGAAAAAACTTGAACGTTTGGTGGAATCATATCGTAAGAAATCAACAGTAGAACTATGTTTAATAGTGAAAAGTAAGAATATTTCCACACACACAATGCAAAGGGAAATCAAGGGAACAGCTGTGTAGCCATAAGAAAACCACTGATCAGTGAGGCTAATGGGGAAGAAAAGGCTTCAATTAGCTAGGGAGCATAAAGTTTGGACTCTGGAGCAATGGAAGAAGGTCATGTGGTCTGATAATAATAATAAGCTTTATTTGTATAGCACCTTTCATACAAGAATTGCAGTCCAAAGTGCTTCACAGCAAAAACATAACAATTAGTACAAGATTATACAGAATAAGAGCGTTTACAGTACAATAATCACAGTGATGATGTAAATGAGTGTGAAATAGCATTAAAAATAGTGTTAAAATAGCAGAATTAAAATAGTATAAAATAACATTGGAGATCATGCCTCGTTTCCGTATCTGTGCCGTACTTAACGACCCTCCTGCCGGGAAATCACATTCATCACAACATTCTTGTAAATGTTTTAAACTATCAGAGCCATATTTTGAAAGCATGAGATCAACAATGGGCCCCTGTGAACTTTCAACTGGTTTACTCCCTTTGCTACACATTCTTGGTAGTCTTCCCGTTTCATAAACAAACTCCAGTTTGTTAAATTTTATGAAATCTATCGGTTAAAGCCAGTTTTACTCCAATAATCTTACACATTTATCAGAGAAACTTCCTATTTTTCCCGTGGTAATAGTCTATTTGATCTCAGGCTTTTCAAGAATACACACTCTGAAATTTAGCGAAGTTACCTTTACACATTCAATGTTAAACCAGGCATAGCAAAAATTAACAGTACAGAATGAAATCATTTCAATTAGTTTAAAGTGGCATAGAGTAGCAGCATTACTTTTTAAAATAAAATATCACCATTAAAAGGCTAAAGTAAAGAGATTAGAATTAAAATTAAATTGGTGCGGGTCCGTTTAGGGCTTTGTATACAAGAAGGAGGACCTTAGAGTCAATTCTAAAAGTTACTGGAAGGCAGTGTAGAGCAGCTAACACTGGACTGATGTGGTCTCTCCTCTTGGTTCTGGTCAGCAGCCTCGCTGCAGCGTTTTGGATGAGCTGAAGTCTCTCCGTTGTTGTTTTTGGGAGGCCGGTAAAGAGTGTATCACAGTAATCGAGTCAGCTTGAGATAAAAGCATGAATTAGTTTTTCAGCATCCTTTTGATTTATAAATTGTCTGATTTGAGCTATATTTCTAAGGTAGAAGAATGATGTTTTGTCACCTTGTTTATGTGGGATTTAAAGCTTAGATCTGAGTCTATGATAACACCAAGACTTGTAACTTCAGGTTTAATCCAAGGAGTAAGTTTCCCCATGTTATTCAGCATCATCTCTCTGTTTGTTACAGGACTAGTAGGATTTCAGTTTTGTTCTCATTTAATTAAAAAAGATTATTGCTCATCCATTTATTTATTGCTGACAGACAGGTGGTGATGGAGTTAATAGCTGGAGTATAGCAGCTATTATAGTATATTATATTATTAGCTGTTATAGTATAGTATAGCTCCATGAAGCTTTTCCTCACATCACTTCAGTCAAGCGACATCTGAAATTACATTCATTTTAATTTTGAGTTTGATTTTTCATTGAACATGTTATCAGGGGAGAGCGCGAACGCAGTCCCCCACTACCACAAATTTTGCAGTCGAGATTCCCACATTTGGGGAATTCGCAAAGGTCAGCTCAGCCGGAGTGCAATGGCCAAGCCTCGCCCTGGGTGAACCACCTTGTTGATCATGGTATCTCCCCTGCCAGGTAAGTATGAGTTGTACACGTCAGAGACCGGGAGCTGATTCACAGACACAACATGCTGACTGGAGGTGCTGACAACATATCTTTTACCAAAACCAGAGGTTACAAGGGGGAGACCGTCTACAGGACTTTAAGGTGAAAGAAACACGTTTGTACTGAGGCTGACAAAGAGTATTTACATTTTACTTGAGGAAAGAATGGTGCTTATCCCATCATGCAGTGCGGTATTTCCATAACAAAAGCCAACCTAAAATCACCAGTTGTATCCATTTCAACAGGAAGTTCAAATGAAGAAACTCTGAATCAACCTCCAACCAGAAGTAGTTTGATCCACATTTGAAATTCAGAGGAAAGAATAAATAACACTTTTGTTTTTTTCACTTTACAATCACTTCCTGTGTCTTTGTTTACGGCTGGTGGGCAACTGATATACTGCCACCAAGTGGTCTGGAGTGTGAACAACGCTGGATGTTAAACATTTATGTGCTTCTCTGTATGTCACCAACAGCAAGAAGACATCATTTTGGTAAGAGAACAAAATAAGTGTATTTGCCTTTCTTTTGCTATGTCAGAAGAAGAAGAAGAAGAAGAAGAAGAAGAAGAAGAAGAAGAAGAAGAAGAAGAAGAAGAAGAAGAAGAAGAAGAAGAAGAAAGACTGGGAAACAACAGTAGGATTTTCACTTTTGAGGAATGAGTAAGCCTATTAATCAGACTGAATTTCAAATCTACAGTGTAATGAAGATATACAACAAAATTAGACAAGGCCAGTTTGACAATGTACCAAGAAAAACCCTGATGATTTCATATTCTACTTTTCTTCACATTTCTTTTTCGTATCTCCTTACAGTGAAATAATGCCTATAACATGTCTTGGTCACATGACAAATAACTGCAATATAAATGACCAGTAACTCATATCTAATTTACACGTTACGTTACAAACAGAGTTGCAGCATAAAAACACAGAACAAATGTTGGATAATATTGCGTATGTAGTATATGGAAATAGATTTTTTGTTATTACGATATTACACTCTTCAACGGGTGGTCTTGTGTGCACATGAAGCCTCAAGAAATAAACACTTTTGCGAATCAATTGCTGAAATGCTTCAAACACGTCATCTCACCAATACTTATTAAAATGTATACAGATTATAATGTTTAACAACAACATACATGCTAGTAACATTCATATTCATTGGGCGTGGTTAATAGTAAATCACCCACACATGAAAACTATAATTTGAATGTTATTTACTTTAGACATTGAGAGGGGGTGCACCGTTCCTGGAGGTACTGCAATACCAGGTCACTGCCTGGGGTGGACGGAGCAAGCCCCTAATTTCAAAAATCAATTTAATATATGGTTTAATATATTAATATAATAGTGCATAAAAGTATTAACAATATGTCAAACTTCAGGGTCTCATTGATGTTATTATATTAGGTGTTTTATTCACATAAGTAGGAAGCCCCGCACGAGGCAGGGCATCAAAAAATTAGATTGAACTCAAAGTGTTCCTCTCCACGGAAATCTTTAGTAAAAGGCGAAAGATTTATACGCTCTGAAGAGAAACAAGAGTATACTGCTGCTTCAACCAGAAGGTGGAGCATCACATGTTCCGACATACACCCCACAGTGACGGTGGCAGTGCGCCGGTACTTCACAGCAGGGGTCACCAACCTTTTAGAAACTGAGAGCTGCTTCAAGCGTACTGAGTAATACGAAGGAATACTTCATAATGTTTAAAAGTATCAACACAATAAATATAACAGTACAAACAATCCGACATATCTATTTAAATACGACATTACATCTAGTGGTGGGCGGATAGATCTAGTGGTCACGTGACGTCACTCAGCAGCGCACTGCTGGCTGCATGATGACAGAGAAGAAGCAGTTTGTTGTTATTTTACAGCTGTAGACCAAAAATACTGCAAGATGCGATGTTTGCAGAAAACAAAGAAGGTACTGTGGCAACACCACACATTTATATAAACATCTAAAAACACACCCAAAAGAGAACTCCGATCTGCAAAGAAAACGGAGGGAGGATGAGGGGAATCCCCAAAGTACAACCAGACCCCCGGCACCGAGAAATCTATAAAAGTATCGGTATCGGCAATTCTGGACCTGTATTTACTTGGTATCAGATCGATACCAAATGTTACAGTATCTCCCACACCTAGTTTATACAGATGATTAGATTACAGAAAGCGTCCAGTAATTTACACGTTGATACCTCTAATACTCAGATTAGATAATTGGTACACTCTAACAACAACAATATACCAGTTTGAGTGTTATTTACTTTGGACATTGAGAGGGGGTGCTCCGTTCCTGGAGGTACTGCAATACCAGGTCGATGCGTGGAGTGGACGGAGCAAGCCCCTATTCCATCTCCCTATTCCAAAAATCAATTTAATATATGGTCCCCTTATAGAGGACATATCAGATATTAAACTGATAAGAACAGATTTTTTTTTTTTTTTTTTTTTTTTTTTTATTAGAAAATCTTTCCACACAACAGTTTTACACAAATACAAAGTTCAAACAGGCAAACATCTTACAATACATCTCTGGCATGTCAAGTTATTCCGTTTCACCATTCCCAGCCAAAACCTCCTTTCCACCGTTCTAAGGCGGCATGCTTCCCCCACTTTACAATGTCCCTCTCAATCCTCCCCTTTAGATCTGCTTCCACTCTCCTTATAACTCCCTCTACCCCACAGTCCCGATTTCTCTTCACCAGGTCTTGTCTGGCCAGCCACAAGCTCCTCTTGACGAGACTAATAATCAAAATGATGAGGAAAAATGAACCCCCCGAGCCTACCCCTCTTTCGACCCTCGCCCATGTCAAATTAAACCGAGGAAGTACCTGCCTGAGCCATGATCCCGCCCTAGCCCACGCAGCCGCAGCAAATGGACAGTCCCACATGACGTGCCTTATTGTCTCCACACCCGCACAGCTTGCCCTCGGGCACCCTGAGGATTTTGCTAAGCCATGCCTATACATTATTTCTCGCACCGGCATACCCTTGTGGAGGCATAACCAATTCAAGTCCTTAAGACCATTGTCAAGCCCCCGTGGCTGAATTCCTCTCCACACCCTTGTAGAGGTCCCCACCACTGGAGGCGCAACCACTCTCTGGCTGACCTCCCTGTATAGGACCCTGTGGTCAATTCTGACCGCTGTTTCGGCAGCCTCCGGGTGGGTCCGTAGCCACCTGGCTGCATGGTGATAATGCCATGGCTGTTGCTCCGCCCGCGGTGCCAGATTACTCCAGACCATAATGCGTCTGGCCTGATAGGAAAAAAATAGCCGCTGAAAAAATCCCGAAGGATGCACCACCGGAGTGGATAACTCCTTGCACAGAAAAGAAACAAAAATGCAGTCCAGTTTCAGTGGGAGGTGAGGCACCTCCCTTCCCCCTGCCTCAATTCCTGCCAACATGCGAGCTCTCGCCACATACTCGTATCTCCCACCCCATAAAAAGGAGAACACAAGGCGCACCAGAGGCCTCCTCATACCGACTGGCAGTGGGTAGACATAGGCCAAGTACAGGAGCGATGGCAGTACATCTACCTTCAGAACAAGTACCTTCCCTATAAAAGTCAAGCATCTGCTCTTCCAGAGCATGAGCTTCTTCTGAACTTTTAACAAGCACCTGGTCCAATTGGCCGTGGCATTGTGAGCTGTCTCAAAGCCAACCCCTAGTACCTTCAGAGGTCCAATGCAGAGCGCCAGCCCCCCTGGTACATTGGTCCTGTCTTTCCACCGCCCAAAGAACTTCACAGAGGACTTGGCACAATTAAGCTTTGCACCAGCCACCCGACCAAAGTTCTGGAAAATCTCCAAGGTCCGAATCAGGCAAGCGTCGTTGTCCAGCAGCAGTGTAGTATCATCTGCATACTGAGAAAGCTTAACCCGTAGGCCCCCGCTACCAGGTACCAGGAAACCCTTTACACCTGGGTCAGCCCGAATAGCTGCCGCCAGGGGCTCCATGTAGAGGATGTAGAGCAGCGGTGAGAGCGGACACCCCTGTCTTACCCCTGAGTGCAACCTAAAAACATCCCCTAAGTGACCATTGACTGAGACCATGCTCCCCACATCTGTGTACAATACCTGTACCCATCTTATAAACCCCTGGCCAAAACCTAACCTGTCTAGTACCCTGAACATAAAACCCCAGTGTACCCTGTCAAACGCCTTCGCCTGGTCGAGGCCAACCACCATAAGCGGCAATTGCCTGTCTTCTGCCCAAGCGACCGCGTCTCGAATGAGCTGCAGATTCCATCTCACCGAACGCCCCGCCACTCCGCATGTCTGGTCCACATGGACCACGTGTGGGAGTGCTGCTCCTAGTCGATCCGCTAGCACCTTTGCCAGAAGTTTATAATCCACACAAAGCATGGTCAATGGACGCCAGTTCTCCAAGTTCATATGGTCCCCTTTCTTAAACAGAAGGGAGATAACTCCAGTGGCCAAAGACCCTCCCATAGCACCTATACAGAGCACTGCCGACAATACCTCCAACACTACCGGCCCGAGTATGTCCCAAAACTTGAGATAAAACTCCACCGGCAGCCCGTCGATACCGGGTACCTTCCGCCTGTTCATTCTAAAGAGGGCACCCTCAAGCTCCTCAAGAGTGAGCGGTGACTCCAATGCCTGAGCTATGTCCAAAGGCACCCGCTGAGTCATACAGTCCAGGAAATCCTCCCCCCCCTCTTTCTCTACCTTTCTCTCCATAAACATTGTGTTGTAGTGGTCGGAAGCGGCCTTAACCATCTCCAACTCATCTGACACCACCCTACCCTGCCCATCCCTAACCCCTAGCACCACTTGTTTGGCCCTCTCTTCCCTTACTGTGCTGAAAAAACCAGCGGAACACGTCTCAAATTCCTCACTGGAAATTTCGACGTGACTTCCACAGGTATGCTCGAGCTCTACACTCAAAGACATTCCTGAGACGTGCTTTCAGGGACTCACAAACCCGCTGATTTACCGTACCACCAGAGTTTCCCCTGGAGTACTCAAACTCAAGAAGGCGTTGAAGGCGGATCACCTCCATCTTCGCCAACCTCCCTTTCCTTTTACTATACCCCACACAAAACCCCTTTATCCGCTCTTTGGCTGCCTCCCACCACTCTATCACCCCAGAACACATAGGCCTAAGTCCAACCAGTCCTTGAAAGAGTGCTCGAAATTCTCTGTCAAAAACAACCTCTTCCAAGATACTGGTGTTAAGGCGCCAGAACCCAGGCCCAAAAACTGGAACAGACGAGCGCACCTCCAGTAGCAAACCATCATGGTCCGAAAAAAACACAGGGAGCAAACTGCCCGCCAACAAAACCAAGGACTTTGAAAGGAAAATGTAATCCAACACTTTTTCTATCCCTTGTGAGTTACGCCATGTGGGACCAACCACCCGCGGCCTGACCACCCTCGCCCCATCTACCAGGCCATGACTAGCCATGAGGTTGGCGATGAACCCGTCGCTCGTATCAACTCCTTTTCCTAACTCTACGTTAAAATCACCCCCAATAATGACCTGTCTATTTGTCGCCATGTGCGGTTCTATCAGCCCAAACATCTCCTGCCTTTCTGCCGAGGTTTGCGGCCCATACACTACAATTACCCTCAGCTTGACCGTCCCCCATGTAACATCTGCTCCCATTATCCTCCCTTGCACAATAACAAAGGAAAAATCCACCCTTATCTCTTTGAAACAAAATAAAATCCCAACCCCTGTAGAGTGGACCCCCCCTACACTCCATACTGAGTCCCCTCTCGTCCATTCCCTTGTAAAATTTGCAACATCACCCTTATCCCGCAAGTGTACCTCCTGCAAAAAACACACAGCAACTTGAAGATATCCCACATAATCAAACACCACCCTTCTTTTAACTGTATCCCTCATTCCTCTCACATTCAATGTTAGCACCTTGAATGAACCCATTATGAATTACACAATCCCATCCCCTCAGAAACGGCTCCCTCCTCCTCTTCTTTGAGAAGTCTCTCCATCTCCTCGGCCCAGTTCATAATCCCTGACTTCGTCGGGATTGATAGCCCGCTAGCCCCATCAACTGCCTGCTCCCCTGATGTTGATGCAGGTAAACCCGGGTCTTGTGCCAGGTCGATAACTAGCCCTAGATCCGTAGCAGATGGAGCACTTGGCTCTCCTGTGATGGTTTTCATAACCTCTCCTCCCACCCTCTGTCCTGTTCCCACTCCCTCTTCTGCTACTTCTGTAGCCCCCTCTCTGTGTTCTTCCCCCTCAAACTCCCTCCTTACGTTAAACACCCTCTCATTCACCCTCCTCACCTTTTTCCAACCCCCCTTCTCCCCATTGTCTGTCGAAACCCCTACATTGAACACTTGGGAGCCCCTCCTTGCCCACTCTTTCGCCGTGGACGGGACCAAGCCTGAAGTGGGTGCAGGCAAAGACACTTCCATGTCAGTCAAAGGTGCATCCGCACCCCCGGCGTCGGTTGCTCCTTCCCCCCATTGCCCTACATCCACACCACTCTCCGTAAGGCCTATATCCAATCCTGGCATCACTTGGCCCGTGTGGTCATCTCCTTTCACTGGCTCCTTGGATTTCATCAGCCCACCAGCAAGCTTGGCCACCTCGGCAAAGGATCTTCTCCGGCTGGGGCAGCTGCGGAACAGGTGGTCCAGTCCGCCGCATCCATGACAGGCCTTAGGCGCAACACAATTCTTGGCCTCATGGCCCGCCTGTCCACAGAAACGGCAGCGTGCTCCATCGCATGCAGCCTCTGTGTGACCGGACTGCCTACACCTCCTGCAGAAGGCTGGCTGACGTGTGTAGTAGAGGTAGCCCCGGTCTCCACCAAGGCTAAAAATGGCAGGTGGGTGCTTAAGGCCTCCAGGCCCTTCCGGATCAGGGTTCAGCAACACTTGAAACTGCCGCTTTCCAGTCCAAAACCCCAATGGGTCGTTCACCGGTCTAGCAGCCGACATTACCTCACCATATTGTTTTAAAAAGGCTACAAGTGCTGCGTTTGTTACAAAAGGATTGAACATATGCACCGTAACCACTCTAAAGTTCGGTTTGTCCAAGTTGAAAACTTTGTAGCCTGCAAGAGGCCTTACCCCAGCTGCGGTCTGGCAAATTTCAGCAACTCTTCTGTAGATGTCCTCCGTCCGTAGGGTGACATCAAAAGCCTTCTCCTGCTGGTTCCACTGGATGCAGTAGACGTCTTCCACCTTCAGACACAGCTGCCCGACGATAACCTTCTTGCAGAAGAAAACCCTCGCAAGGAAATCCACCTCTTCCACGACAACCTGGAACCTCAGGGTGTTTCTCAGCCCTACCCTCGGGATAGGCCGTTCTTTGGGGGCCGGTGTGGCCATCTTCCGATTTGTAGATTTGTTTCCTCAGCAACAATACCCAACCTCACATCCACTTGATCTTAGCCAAAAGGCCGAGAAGCGATACCAGCTGTAGGTCGGCGGTAAAGCAGTGATTCACCGCACAGTTACCCTCACTGACGGGTCTGCTGGTGAATGATGTGTTTAAGTGACACTCAGTAAAACGGAAAACAACTTCGCTAAACCTTTTACCAATGAAATACAATGCAAATCCTACACTGTATTTAGATGAAAACTGACAAAACGTGTCAATTTAAAAGACACGAGGGATTCATAACGAGGGGCGTGGCAGTCGTCTTAGTCACGTGACAGTTTCTAGTGGAGAACAGAGCTGACTGTAGGATTCAAGCTGAGTTTCAATTGTTTTAATGTTAACTCTTTACAACACCATATATTTGTTCCACCTTCAGAACAACAAATATTTAATCTGCAAACCGAACAATAGTCAGATTCTTCTCTTGTTCACTGACTGACAGATAGACGTCCTATAGACAACAGGGAGCTGTCGTGGCTGATTTCATTTGACGATTCAAGATTTACTCATTTAAATTAAACTAAATATAATAACATCATCTTATTTTTGCTATAGTGGCTCATGAGAAACATGGAACTTCTGATAAAATGTAAAACAGCTTCACAGCAATCAACATCGAACACTAATGAGAAATTAACAGTGCATTATAACGATCTATTCAGTAGACCATTAATACTATTATTTAATTAACACAGTTATCAGGGGAGAGCGCGGACGCAGTCCCCCACTACCACAAATTTTGCAGTCGAGATTCCCACATTTGGGGAATTCGCAGAGGTCAGCTCAGCCGGAGTGCAATGGCCAAGCCTCGCCCTGGGTGAACCACCTTGTTGATCATGGTATCTCCCCTGCCAGGTAAGTATGAGTTGTACACGTCAGAGACCGGGACCTGATCCTGGGAAGAACTGTTCTCTGTGACGGTTTAACGCTAAAGAAACACAACGCGAGCAAAAGTAAATGAGAAACCTACTCACTTTATGTTGTCTATAATTTACAGCATACACTATTTATCCAGAAAAACGTGAATTCGATAATTTAGACCGGATATCAAATATTCTTGATTTCTGAAAATTAGACATAAAATGTAGCATACAAAAGAAAGTTACAAGAACAAAGTCACTTTCTTTTCTTTTTTAAGGCCGTTTTTAAGGAATTGTATTTTCTTCACAAACAGGTGAACATGTGGGAATTCTACAAACACATTGACAGAGCTGGACTTACTGCAATTCAACATAACTTTGGACATTTTTAATATGGCACCAAAAATAGATGTTAAAACATGAACGCTGCTAATAATATTTACTTATAGCCTACTTATGTTGACCAGTTTTGTTTGGACATACAATATGTACTTAGAATAATAAAACATCCAGTAATTATTAATTATATTAAAATATACTTGTGTCCATAATTCTTGAGCGTAACATCAATATTTCTGCCATTCTCAATGTGGCAATTCATCATGACGTCAAGACATTCAGTCTTTTCCCCCCAACTTTATTAAGTCAAATGTTTACGAATATTGACAATGTGACATAAATCTATTTTATAGTCTATGGACACAACACAGAGATTTAGCATATAAAGCAGGGGTCGGGAACCTTTTTGGCTGGGAGAACCATAAAAGCCAAATATTTTTAAATGTATTTCCTTGAGAGCCATATATTTAATCAAATTTAATGCAACTTTATGCTTGCATTTTAAAGCATAACACGTCTCCGACTACTAAAAGTGCTATCAGTGTTTCATTGAACAGGTGCTCTTTTATTAAATAAACTAAACTCTTATGTTATTTATCTAATTTATGTGCACGTTTCAGTGTCTACTGCACGGGTGTCAAACTCAAGGCAGTTATATCCGGTCCGCAAGAAAATATCATATGTCTGTCATAACTGGCCAGCTGGTTTTGGTAATTAAATCAATGCATGGCACAACCACGGGAAAATACATATTTGAGGAAGTATCTAAATGTGTGAGAAAAGAAACTGTCCCGGGACAAACTGACGGGACTGACGACAGATGGAGAGTCTGCGATGTGATGAAAAGAGAGGATTAGTGGGCAGGATGCGGGAGAAGAAGATGCAGCTGACGGTGTATCACTGCATCATACACCAGGAAGTGCTGTGTTGTAAAGCTCTGGAGATGGAACATGTAATAAGCACCGTAACACAGAAAGGAAACTTTATAAGAGTCAATTTAAGTCTTTTCTGAACATGGCGGTGCGATGGCTGAGTCGAGGGAAAGTGCTGAATAGATTTTTCGAGATGCGTGAGGAAATCTGCCAGTTTTTGGAAAACAAAGGGAAACACAGCACAGATCTCTGGGACGATGTGAGCTGGACTGTTTGTGCGACATAACGAAGCATCTCACTGTTAAACCTGCAGCTTCAGGGCCGTGTGATCACGGACATGTATGATGCAGTGAGAGCGTTCCAAGCCAAGCTGCCTGTGGGAGACTCGGATGCAGAAGGAAACTTTGGTCACTGCGTGTTTCCAAACACTGACAAACATCTCCACCGCTGTGTTCCGACCACGCATTCTGCTGATCAACTGAGCATATTTGCAGCTCAGAAATTTAAATTGAACTGCTCAGATATCCGTTTGCAGTTGACTTAAATATGTTCCATATTTTGTTGCACTTTATCCAATATGTGTATCCTGTTCAATAAATGTGGACCGTGTTTGGCCCTCAACGTAGTCCCAGTTTTTAATGTTGGCCCTCTCTGTGATTGAGTTTGACCCCCCTGGCTGCTTGCTTTGCGCAGTTTCTCCTCTGCTCGGTTTCGCGAAGGGCGGGGCTTCACTGCCGACACACACATGTGCGAACACACCTACAGTCAGAGACAGGACGGAGGAAAGGAGAGGGGAGAACTAAAAAAAAATCTGCTGCTAAAAGTTTTACTTTAAAATGACACAGTATAATTATTTATTACTTGATTACTAAAAATGTCAGCTCAAAATTGTCTGCTAGCCATATTGTGTCATCGAAAGACGAGCTATAGGTTCCCGACCCTTGACATAAAGCATTTGTCAAAGTATAAACACAATTAAATGTAAATAAAAGTACAAACAATCCGCCACATCCATTCACTTACATTACATCTATCAAACTACAGGGTCTCATTGATGTTACTCTATTAGATGTTTTATTCACATGAGTAGGAAGCCCCGCACGAGGCAGGGCATCAAAAATTAGATTGAACTCAAAGTGTTCCTCTCCACGGAAATCTTTAGTAAAAGGCGAAAGATTTATACGCTCTGAAGAGAAACAAGAGTATACTGCTGCTTCAACCAGAAGGTGGAGCATCACATGTTCCGACATACACCCCACAGTGACGGTGGCAGTGCGCCGGTACTTTACAGCAGGGGTCACCAACCTTTTAGAAACTGAGAGCTGCTTCAAGCGTACTGAGTAATACGAAGGAATACTTCATAATGTTTAAAAGTATCAACACAATAAATATAACAGTACAAACAATCCGACATATCTATTTAAATACGACATTACATCTAGTGGTGGGCGGATAGATCTAGTGGTAAAATGTGATATCAGATCGAGATACATTTTACAGTATAGCCCACACCTAGTTTATACAGATTATTAGATTACATAATGTTTTCAGTAATTTAATCGATGGTAACTGTAAGACTCAGATTAAATTATTGGTACACTCTCTAACAACAACAACATCATTTTGACAGTTTGAGTGATATTTACTTTGGACATTGAGAGGGGGTGCACCGTTCCTGGAGGTACTGCAATACCAGGTCGATGCGTGGAGTGGACGGAGCAAGCCCCTATTCCATCTCCCTATTCCAAAAATCAATTTAATATATGGTCCCCGGGTAGGGGACGTATCAGATATTAAACTGATAAGAACAGATACTACACTTGATCTTAGCCAAAAGGCCGAGAAGCGATACCATACTTCTGCCGGAGGTGAGCACCAGGTTCTCTGCACAGTCAGTCTCACTGATGGGTCGGAACCTGAACTACAACTGTGTGATCATATAAAACAGGAACAATGTAGTATCGTAAATGAAGATATGCGTAATAATGTACTACTAGAGGGGTTTTGTTGCAATATTTTAAATTAACGTGTGTTCGCAAATGCGCCTTTTGTGTCCTGGACACGTGGTACGCTTTGGTCCAATAGGAAGTAGAAAATTAGAAACAACGAATACCTCTAATACACTCTAACAGTCACGTAATAATATATATATTGTGGGTATACAGGTATTTCAGTTCGACTTCAATGGCATGCAGAAAACTTGTGAGGTTCAGGAAAATAATGTTTTACGCTTCAAACTCACTTCACAACATCTCTTCTAGAAGTCTCCAGTGGAGAAGAGAGCTAACTGCAGGCCGTCCCACATACGGTGACGGACACCCAGCAATGCAATCATTCATTCATTACACAGGACGAAGCCATGCTGCGCTAAATTACTCACCCAGAGCAGCAGTCAACTCTGAGCGAGGTCATGATGTTAATGCAGAGGATGTCAGGACAGATAGTTACGTGCCGTGAGCTTCCTTGTTAGGTCTACATAACATTCACAGTCCTGAGTTTTTAAGCCGATTCCAAAGCAAAAGTGAACGTGGAGTGATTGAGACGTGTCCCACAACTTGTACACCATCGTACACCGCTGCAAGTTACACAATTACATTAGATGCAATAAACTGGCATTCTTTGTCAACTGTTTTAATACAACCGCTAGATGTCGATGTTAGTTGAATATGGTAAATATCAGTGACGTTACTGTGACTGACATGAGTCGTGAAGTAACGTCAACAGTGACAACAGTAATTATGAAGGACCGTTAACCCGCTGTTACGACTGGAAGTTAGGCTGGACTAAACTAAAGCCAGCATGTCACCTTGCACTGTCGAAGATATGTATGAAACGACCCAGTTTTAACCATACACATACAAACTGTATCATAAAAACAAAGAAAAGTAATATTGGCATGCTAGCTAGGCACTAGTGTTAGCATTTACTTAGCTAATCAAAGCCGGGTGCTGCGGTGAAACACCCCTTAATAGCCAACAACTTGGCTACTCAATAATTGTTTTTCGAATAGAGAAGGCAGCATTTTTTCTATAAGTAATGTTAAGCTATGTAGTCAAAATCAATTTGCTATAAGACTTCTTCAACGGCGAAGTATTCCTGTGACAATCAGCAGCGGTTGATAACGTGCGCATGGCCGTGTGCAAAATGACGTAAACTCGAACCTGACCGTCCCATAGCTTAGCGTTAGTCACGTGTGCATCTTACTCTGGTCTTACTTATCATACTTTTTGCTTCGCTACATTTATTTGATAACTTTAGTTACTGGTTACTTTGTAGATTCAGATTATTAATACAATATATAAATCAATAATATATTATGATATCTTATTAAAGGTTAAACTAGCTACCCTGCACTATATAAAATATAAAGTGATTATATAGGCTATAGTAGCCTATATATAAGAAAATAAATGTGCTCCACCTTTACAGTTACAACTCAGACGTGATGAAAATGTAATACATCACTAATAATAATTCAGTAATAATATATGAATCTGCATATTGAGTACTTTTTTTAATGAAAATACTTTTGTCCTTTTGCTTAAGTAAGGTTTTGAGTGCAGGACCGTTACTTGTAACAGAGTATTTTACAATGTGGTGTTGCTACCTTTTAAGTAAAAAAATCTAAATACTTCTTCCACCACTGACACGATACTCAGAAACAAACAGAGAACATTAAGTTGATTATTTACTACATTAAGACAATGATTATTTGACGTTTTCTGAAATGTTATGTTTAAATATGCAGGTGAGGCATTATCTTAATTAAATATGTGCTCATTTGCACACATTTCCGTAACAGAAAAAGTAAAAGTGGGAATATCGGATTTCTCTTTGTATCACTTCATGCATCAGGAAATACTGTCAACAGCCATAAAAGAAAACCAATTTTCACCATGTTTTTAGGAATAAAATGTTCTATAAATCAGACTATGAATTATATGTGAACAAACCCCTATGTAAAAAACAAACAATATAGATAGAAAATAAAATAAACTGGGAAGTTTACTGTAAGTAAGTGCTACTGAAGTGGTTATTTCTAGCTCAGAGTCTGAGGGAGCAAAACACTTATTTTGAGAAAACGGCCTTTAAAGATATGTAATGCAAAATTCCATACATAGACACTAGAGGTGAATCAGGTAAAACTAATACATATCCCCATGGAAGTTCCCCTGTTGATTACTTACGTTAAGAAAACTATTTTGTGTATGACAATCTTTCTGAAATGTTATGTTTAAATATTTAAGCTAAATGAAGCATCATCTAATGCTGACTTTTAGTGCATTTAGAAGGAATCTAAAGACGTAGATAGTCCAGATGTAGTAAACTACACATCTACATGTACATTTTGAATGTTTCCTTTTCACTAGTCTGAAAGCAGACATGTTATGAAAGCAAAATAACCCAAACTCTCAAAATTGTATGTGTGTATGAAACATTTTAGTTTTGCCTGTATTGTCTTACTTAACATTTTTTATCAGAAATAAAAATGTCACAAGACAAAAGAAAATAATCAAACAGCTCATTCATGCCTCCCAAATGGAAAATGTTGGTCTACTGTAATTGTGTTCACACTGTGTGTCTGTGTTCCTAGTGTGACTACACACTTCCTGTTTGACATGTTTCACCAGGTGTGTCACTCACAGCATGAATACAGAGTGATTCAACCTATCTCAGTTTCATTTTGACATAGAGTATCTGCTATACAGGTGAGTGTTTGTTGGGCGGGGTAGTGGTGGTGGTGGTAGTAAATTGAGAAGGATATATTGTGTGTTGGAGTGTGGGTTTAAGTGTGTATGGGTGTGTGTGTGTGTGAGATCACAGAACGCTGAGTTCATGTTTGCTCAGTAATCTCTGGCTAAACCTGTCTGATAGGTGTGGGCTGGCTGGCGCTGACTTGCACAGGTATGAAGAGAAATCCAGCACAGTTCTGAGAAAGGAGGGGAACTCCAGCACTTCTGCGACAGGAAATCTTAATTTCTCACAAAAAGAAGGTGGAAAAGCAACAAGCACTCACCTGTACAAAGGACAGTGAAAGAGGAAACCCTGGGATCGAGGAAAGACTGTTTTGGAAGGAGAAAGAAAAGAGGGGAGAATACTTCAGAATGTGAAATAACCCGGAGGAGATTTTTCGACTGCGGTTCGACCTATGGGTCTGTGATTCTAATGTGGCATTTCAGGCTCTGGGATGTACAAGATGTTGCTGTGTTTGTCAGCATCACATTATATATGTGTCACCTGGGTAAGCTTTCTAACACATGTTTATAAGGGGTGGTGGAGAAGTACTCATATCCTTTACAGAAGTACCATTACCACACTGTGAAAATATTACACTACGAGTACTACTACTAAAACTCCTGCATTACAAACCTTAATAATAATTATGTAAGTATAACGAGGAAAATGTACTTTAAGGTGGAGGTGGAGCTCATTTTTAACTATTACTACACAGATTATTTTCTCCATTAATCGATTGATTAATTGTAAAAAGAGTGAAAACAGTGAGAAATGTTTTGTCCAACCAACAGTTCAAACCTCAACATTATTACTAACACATAACAATTATTAACATTATTAAAAAAGGAAAAGCAGTAAATCTTCACCTTTGAGAAGTTGGAACCATGTGTCTCTGTGGCCGTGCACATTTACATCAGATTGTCCTGGTCTGCACCCAAGTTCTCTGCACTAGAGGAAAAACTGAATCCTAAAGAAAATAAAAAGGAAATAGGAAAGAGCCGTAACTTATGTCATTACAAATGCAAGTCAAGCTGCACAGAATGACAACACCATGCCCAACCACTTTGCTAACTTGTATTAGATACATGGCATTAATATCTATGTCATGAAAGATTATTGATTAATTATTATTGTAAGTGTGATGACAAAAGAACAGGTCGCTTTTCCCACATTGTCTGTTTCTGAGTCAGCATCGTATTCTCAGGTGGAATTCTTTACCTGTGCCTCATTAAGCGAACACAACAGCAGAAGTGAAACTCCTGTGAGAACATTTGATGAGAGGCAACAGACAGGAGGCCAACACTGTCGGCTGCATTGAAATGGGCAATTCTCAGCTTGTTTGACACGTTTTATTCCTCCAGAAAACGACTTGTAGTTTGACAAAGAATCTAACAGAACAGCACATTTCTGGCTGTACATGGAATTTAAATCAAATGAGTCACAGTGTTGGCCAGCAACAGAGACTCAATGTGTCATGAGAAGCTAAACCTGTGTAGTAAAACTTCTTCTTTTTATAGAGCTGTATTGCGTCATACACTGATATGTTTCTGCTGTAATTACTGTCCTACCCAGTGGTGGAATGTAATTCAACAAGTACTGTACACATGTACAATACTTTAATGTACTTTACTTAAGTATTTTATTTTTACTTTATACTTCTACTCCACAACAACTCAGAGAGGAATATTATATATGAAATATAAATCAACAAAAACAACGATGTATTATTGTAGATTAGGCTACCCAGCAGCATATGAAGTCATTAAAATGAGCTCCACCAAAGCTGCAACATTAAAGCGATGTACATATTAATGCATCAATAATTACAATCCAATAATATAATATACACTATTCTGAAATGATACATTCTTTACTTTTTACACTGTAGTATTGCTACTTAAGGAAAATAGATAGATAGATAAATAAATAGATCGATCTATCTATTTATTTATCTATCTATTAGTCCGTCCGTCTGTCACATTCATATCTATGAATCTGTCTATTCATCTGTTTTTCTTCTCCAAAATGCATTTCCCAGTGAATCTATAATCAATACCTTCACATCTCTTTTTCATCTTTTTCACTTTGGAAGCTGGAGCCATCTCCATTCATTCTCCCCAGAGGAGCCTGACCAGGTCAGTGCAGGAGGATGTGTTTTTCACAGTGGACTTTTCCTGCATTGGGATCCCCACCATACAATGGACCTTTATGTCAGGAGCGGTGAGCCGCACCATAGGGACTTGGCAGCCGGGGGTGTACACTAACATAACGGTGGATTACAGCAGCAGAGTGCAGACCTTCAACAATGGCTCAATGGGCCTGTCAGACCTGCGTCTGCAGGATGCTGGATACTACGTGGTCACTGTCACAGAAACAGCAGGAAGCAGCAAGGACAGCGGCTTTGTCCTGAAAGTGAACGGTGAGTGGGTTTGGGCTTCTGTCATTCCTAAAGCAAATAGCAAATAAGAGTGCTACATTTTGGAAAACCTAATTTGAGTACATTTTCTTTTGCAGACCTGGGTTTAGGGAAATTAGCAGAGCTTGCTTTCAAACTCTAATACCCATAGATGGAATCCTGAACTGCCCTACAGGGCACAGGCCCCCTCCCCGGCCTTCACCCACAAAATGTCACTCAAAAAGACACGTACCAAACAGGTAGAGACTCAAAATGACCACACAAAAACGAAAATGAGATGCAAAGTGACTGTAACCACAGACAAAAAAGAACTACTTAAGACACAAAGCAACCACAAAGAGGCTTCCAACGCCCATGAAAAGGGGCAAAATCACCACAGAAAGATTCTAAACAACTATAAAGTATGTGTGTCTTGCTCCTATGTAAGAGAGCTGGTGGGGCCTTTTGCATGTCTGGGCCCAGGTGCACAACTGTTTTTAATCCGCCCATGCTTATACCTGCTGCCCAACAGCAAATCAGATGGTACACACAGCAACAACTGCCAAAAACAGGATGGACAAGAAAATACAGCCGGTGATTTGCTAAGCACTGATGGTCCTCATTCAAGCATGATTATGAGACAACGGTCCTTGGGCACAGACATGCAAAAGGCCCCACCACCTCTCTTACATAGGAGCAAGACGCACAGACTTTATAGTTGTTTACCCCCTCTTTATTATTCTTGTTGTTTTGTTTCACTTTGTGGTTGTTTGGGTCTTTTTATAGTTATTTTTGTCTGTGGTTGTTTTGCCTATTTTTTGTAGTCATTTTGATTCTCTTCCTGGTAAGTATGTGTACCTTTGAGTGACATTGTGTAGGTGAAGGCCAGGGGGTCCCCGGACACTTTAGGCGCCTGGGCCTGTGCACGGCGGACCCGTTCAGTAATCCACCTGTTAAGGTAGTGAAAGTCTGCAGTAACATTTTGAACGTTATATGTGCCTTGCAGATCTTCTGATTAGGAAGGTGCTTTGAGATGATCATATCACAACCTGAGCATTTATCTGTCTGTCTTTGTGAACATTACAACCTGATGCGTGATTTTAGTGTTAAAATAATGACACATGAATAGTTATATAGTGTATACTGTAAGATTTTGTTATTTGTGACCTTGACATAGTAATCACAATGATATAACCTTCTGAAGTAAACATGCTCTGGCTCCTGTGTCCCTGTCGTCCAGAGGTGCTGTATGAGGATCTTCAGTACCTGTCTGTCTCTGCCTTAGCACTGGCCTGTTTGGCCAGCCTTCTCATGCTGGCCATGTGGCTACTAGACAAGGCCTACAGGAAGATAGTGGCATGGAGACGCAGGAAACAGATGCCAGGTGAAACAACATGACAAAAAAGTTTTTAAAGTACATGCACCGTTATGAACAGTTTGTATGAAACACCATCATGTCTAAGGGCGAGACACTAAAGGCAAAAACATTGTTTATTCATGCACTGCTCAATTTGGGGCTATTTTGCTTCCATAACATTTCTTCTTTCAGACTAGTGGAAGCATTACATAATACCTCATTCAAATATTTAACCATAACATTTCAGAAAAATGTCAAGAAATGGTCTTAATATAAGTAATCAACCCTTAATTTATTCAACTGTAGTTTTTACTCTGAACGAGAAATCTGCACTTCAGCAGCACGTACAGTAAACTTTCCAGTTTAATTTCTATCTATATAGTGAAGGTTTTTACAGAAGGGTATTTTCT
>NC_041367.1:20947963-21097963 GCF_900634415.1 Cottoperca gobio | reverse complement strand
GTGTGTTGCATGTTGCTGCTGCATTAATGTGTGTGTTGCATGTTGCTGCAGCATTAATGTGTGTGTTGCATATTGCTGCTGCATTAATGTGTGTGTTGCATGTTGCTGCTGCATTAATGTGTGTGTTGCATGTTACTGCTGCATTAATGTGTGTGTTGCATGTTGCTGCTGCATTAATGTGTGTGTTGCATGTTGCTGCTGCATTAATGTGTGTGTTGCATGTTACTGCTGCATTAATGTGTGTGTTGCATGTTGCTGCTGCATTAATGTGTGTGTTGCATGTTGCTGCTGCATTAATGTGTGTGTTGCATGTTGCTGCTGCATTAATGTGTGTGTTGCATGTTGCTGCTGCATTAATGTGTGTGTTGCATGTTGCTGCTGCATTAATGTGTGTGTTGCATGTTGCTGCTGCATTAATGTGTGTGTTGCATGTTGCTGCTGCATTAATGTGTGTGTTGCATGTTACTGCTGCATTAATGTGTGTGTTGCATGTTGCTGCTGCATTAATGTGTGTGTTGCATGTTGCTACTGTAGATGTTTAAGGTTGTTCTCATTTCAACTCCTTTATAACCTGTTGGTAGTTTAATCTACACAAAGCATCATATTTTATAAGATCATCATGTTTGTCCTGTGAGAAACTTTCACGAGTTTCTCAGAAAAACTGTTTTCACGATTGTGACGATGCATTTTACAGCTGATCCAGGAGACTAAAAGGTTTATTTAGCTTCAGAAGTAGGAGAATAAAAGAAAACATAAAATAACAGTTTATCAAAAACTTTAAAAATCACCACATTTAGAGATGCATGGTTTTCACTGAAGAAGGATGTTAAACATGTAAATACTCAAGTATAGTACAAGAACAATGCTTTGAATTTGTACAACCAGCTGTGTATTATTACAATGTGAGTAGTATATGCAAATGAACAATGTTTAACTTCCCTCCATGTTGCCAGCAGTTTGAACTACTTGTAGTTGTAGCCCCAGAGGCAACACAAGTCTGTTGGATGACATGAAAGTGGACTTTTGGTAAATGAGCAGGGAGCTCTGAGTGCTGGCAACATGGAGGGAAGTTAAACATCATTCATTTGCATTAACTACCCACATTATAAAGATACAAAGCTGGTTGAAAAACACAGTTTCCATTAAAGCACAGCACTGGAGCAAATGTGCTTAGTTACATTCCACCGCTGGTTAGAACTAGTACCGGGAAACAATTAACAACCAAATCATTTCTGCTTCACAGTTTTGAGCTCAATATTGAAGGTCTGCGGTCATACAGACTGTTTCCAGTAGATACAGCCTGGTTCCCCAACTGTGTAGGAAGTTAACTATGAACTGTGATACCTGTGAGAGGAGGAAGTCCTGAAGTTCCTGCTCCTGGTGAGACAGTGTGACGACACGTCCATCTCTGTGCACCACTCTGATCTGCTCCACACCGATGTTCAGCTGCAGCTGGATGGACCTGAACACACACAACATGTGAAGCCTCTTCTAAAAGTGCTCAGACGTGTCAGTCAAGTGGAAGGAGACCAACCATTAGCCAGAAAGAGGGACTTAAAACAAATGAGGCATGCACGATATATAATCGGGCCGATAACATTTCTAATATATTATTATGTATTATTTATTATTATGTATTATTTAGATAACAAAATTATAGCCGATAATACGAAGTCTTTCAAAGACAGTCTATTTGGATGGAAATGTGAAACAAATAAAATGAACGAGGTGTTTACAAGGAAAACTCTTTCATTGTGTTTTATCTGCAGACTAAAGAGCCATAGGGTCTATAAAAGCCTTCACTTTAGTACTAAGGGATGCACTTTACTTTAGTTTCAATTACTGGTGTTTAATACGTTGATAGTTTGATACGTGTGATTTGACACATCAGTGCATTTATTTATTTTAAATTCTTATAAAAAACCTGCCTCACCCTCATGCACGAAAAGAAGCATACATGTCCCCCAAACCTTTTCAAAGCATTTAGTCAGCACAACACTATGGCACCATATGTCTAGTAAGAACTGTTCTTTGTTTTTGTTGTGTTAACAATAGTGATGTCAGTTAGATTGTGTTAGGTCACAGCTAAGGAATATTTGGCAGCACCTCATAAATACATTGGCAGGTTTCCCCTGTATTTCCCACATTGCGTCCCCCTTCCTGCTCCGGTTGTTCCTTTATCCTTCTTCTCCTCCACTTACTTGCAGATCTGCTCGTAGCCCTGAGAGGTGATGAGCACCTTGACGCTGGACTCGTACACATCGTTGATATTGGACCAGTGAGCCTGGATCTGGGGGTCTTCTATGCGGCTGGCCAGACTGTCGATGGTCCGCGCCGTCCTGGTGATCACAAACAATAATACTGCTGAATTATAAAGCAAGTGGTTAAAAATTAAGTATTATATAGTAAACACTGATTTAACCACTCAAGTATTGCGGATGATTTCTTTGTTTATAAATGTATAATGAGCTCAGACTAAGCAAAGACAAAGTACACCACCTTCTGGCCAAACGTGGTATTGCAGTGAGAGGCATGTTAGGGAGCTTCATATAATGTGCACGGAGTAATGCATGTTTACTGCAACTGAGCAGAATATTACTCATTTGCACAACCTCCAATTATATCCACAACCCATTTCCCAATAAAGCTGACACTTCCGCCTTGTTTTACAAACAATATCTATGGTGGCAATAAATAGTTGCATAGTTGCATGTTTTTTGGCTCCTAACGTTACTGTAGCTTAAAATGTTGTGATACAAAGAAATGACTGACAATTGTATTTATGATCAATCCGCAAATAAAACCATAGATGGTATGATTCCCCCCCCCCCTTTATAAAAACATTTTTAAATCATTGTTTAATATGCCTTTATATACTGCATGTGTGTGTGTGTGTGTGTGTGTGTTCATTTATTTTAATTTGTTGTTACATTTAATGTTTTCTTTTATTATAGTGGTTTGCCATCATTACTATGCTACATGTCATTATAACTATTGTACATGAATGTTGATGTACATTTGCATGAATATTTTTGAATTCTTTTTTTCATGCACAAATGGAGAACGTTATGCGTTTAACAACTGCACTGTAAATTAAGCATCATCTGTTTTTCAATCAAACAAATCTTTACAACAAAAAAGAAAATCATAGATGGTACAACTGAAGTTACCTGCTGCGTAGGAAGATGTGTTTGGCCTGTTTGATGATCTTCTCGAGAAGCCCCTCATTCTGCTGCAAGCTGGAGATTTCAGCTTTGTCGTAGGCATGCGGCCCCGCTAGGCGCATACGTTTGTGGCCAAAGGGGGCGCTGGCAGGATGCGGCATCATCACAGAACTCAGCTGCTGCTTGTGGAACTGTAACAGAGACGAGGTTGTTCAATGACAATTGAGCAAATGTAACTATTATGAAAGAAGTGATAGACTTGTACTGATGGTAGTTTTCTAGATATATTTGGGGCGGTATTTGTCCTGGTTCGAATGTGTTGCAGGATGTGTCCTAGCCCGACATCGGCAGAACAAATCACAAATTAAAAAATTTGCTTGCATATTCGTGTGGTTCCCAAGAAGGACCGTCTCCAAGAGGAGCATCAGTAGCTGCTCGGATGAGTCTGTTTTTTGCCAAATTTGTCAAATTTCCCATCTGGGACAATAAAGACTAAACTGAAGCACAACTATAACCCAATAGAGTAAGATAAGAGGATAGCACAAACAAATGTCAACTCATATTTAAGTGACAATTTTTGTGTTTTAAATATATTCCGATTTCACCGGGTTGTAAAACGTTTCCAGCTGAGCCCAGTAAACTCAGTAAAAACAGCATTACAAGTCAGTATAGCCCGACCGACACAGGATACCAGCAGATACCGATATTGACACATTACACATTACACAAACCATAAATTATTATTTTTTTAAACAAGAAATGAACTGTCCGGGACATTTTGCAGTTGAAAAGTAAACGTATCACTACTCTCCGGTGGAGAAACTACAAAATGGTGACCCTGTTTCAAAACATATCTTTTTGCATTTCTTTACCTCAATTTCTTGTCAATTATTGACCAACAGATCCACCGTTACAATATATTTGCAATGAGCTAATATTTCTAGTGGGCAGCCGCTTCAGATGCAGAGTGACTTCACACAGCGTGTCACCTCTCTCATCATCTGATGCAGGTTGTGTTCCAGCACGTAAAGGTGGTCGTCTGGTTTGGGTTTCTCTGGAGACGTCCGATGGTTCTTCTTCTCTCCCGTAGAGTGGCACAGTGAGATGGACAGCTGCAGACCTGTAAAGGAACAAACAAGACATCAGTATACTTGTTTCATGCCTCCATAATAATATATGTAAAAGAGCTCTTCCAATAAGTTTTGGAATCAACATTTGTCTTTTGTCCACTTTTAAAATATGGCACTAATGTAGAACTATTAGAACGTAGCACAGGTCTATAGTGATGCAATTTAATGTTAAATATGCAACAAACATTGATCTTCTCGTGATAACGTCCAACAAAACATGTCATGAGCGTTCCGACCTGGGAAGGGCTGTGAGATGATCTGGTTCTTCACAACGATGTGAGGGATCTGGGATTTAATCTGGACAGCTTCCCTGGACAGCTGGGCGAAGATCTCCTTACACAGCAAAACATTCTGAGCTGCCTCGAGCTTCACATGCCACTGCTGGGTACCTGGGCGGAGAGAAACAAAGGGAAAAAGATGATCGGTTGATGAGGAGAATGGGAAGACATGAAAGATGATACAAACGATGGCATGTAGAGGAAAAAAGAGCAGGACAATTCCAGAGATGACATACATGTACTCTTCTACAGGCAGAGATTCAGGGAGTCTTAAAAGTTTAACGCCTGTCAGAAGACGTGCAGTGTCATGTCTTGTGCACTGAACCTTACCGGCTTTTGTTTTTGGCGGTTTCCTGAACAGGTTGACGGTTCCCAGATCACCGATATCTGGAGCTTGTTTCTGGATGGACACCTGAAGACATAAACAGTACTCGATTATTACAATGACACGTTTCTGAAAACCTCAAAAACGTACGAGTCATTAAAGGTCACAGTAGTATGGAATTTATAACAACAAAAAATAAGCGCTACAGCGACTCGACACAGGTAATCCACCAAATTATTTCTACATAACTAACTCTAAAATTCATCAGAGCCTCAAGATAATTTATTCAATGTTTTCTTTTTTTGCTTTTCCTCTCATGCAATTCACACACAAATGCAGTTGTGAGTGGAAAATGTGTAAATCAATAAACTCCAGCTGCTGATCACCATGTAGTGGACAATTCACAAGTATAAAATCAAATCAACACAGACTCAGAGAGAAAAGTGTGCCATTGTGGTTTCCCTGTCACCTTGATGTAAGCAGATCCCTCCAAATCACTGGGGATCTGGACATCGAGGGGGCAGTAGTCCTCCGGGGTCTTTTTGTCCAGATCAATGTCTGTGTTCTTGATCACCTCAAACGTGCCGTTGTGAGGAAAAAGGGAACCTGCATGAGTAAATATTCAAAACATGTTAGTTTGGGATTAGATGCAAGTTAAAAGTGTCCTTGTGTTACTTTGTAAAACACAACTATGTTTGTAACAAGCCTTTTACAGATTTGACTGAGTATACATCAGAGGCCTCATCACCTGCGCTCCGGTAGCTGAGGTCTCCCAGGATCTTGTCCCCAACTTTGCGTAGTTTCCACTGGGAGCGGAGTCGCAGCAGCTCAGAGTTGAAGTCCCTCTGCCTCCTGTTCTCCTGGTTCTCTGCTACCGATTTACTGAGCTTCTCTGCTCCCTTCAGGAGGAGCTGCCCTGCTGTGCCCAATAATTTCTTTTTACTGATCAGCTGGAACACCTGGGGAGTCTGCACGAGGGCAAGAAATGCTGATATGAATGGAAGTAACACACAGATATGTGTGAGAGATATAAACCACAGAACGTCATCATTTTTTAAATATTTCTTCAGTGTTGCAGTCACAGTTGGGTATTATCTGTAGGATCTTTATTCTGGATCTCAAATCACTCACAAAATACATTTGAAAAACTCAACATCAATGTCTCTTTTCAGAAATCATGACCCGGTTACTCAAGATAATCCACACACCTTGTTGTGAGCAGTTTCATGTAGGAACTATTTTCTTTCTACCGAACTACACCCATCAATCGGATCACCACACAGAAGGAAGCGTGCATCTACTCATGGACCAGTTTACCTTGCCAGCTGTTGGATCTTGAGACACTGGGTCTAAGGCCATGTACTTCTTCTCCTTCACCACGCTGAGCACGTCATGGAGTACACACATCTCTGTCAGGGCACTGCGCAGGTTGTTACGCACCGAGTCCCAGGGCCAAAGAGATGGCTGAAACTTAACGGTGCCTGTGTGAGAAAAAACACTAATCAGGTTTTATTCTAAGAGAGCACACTAAATCCATATCAATCTGTTATATTATACAAGAGTATATTTTGTCTGGAATCCATCCACATGTCATTCATAAATAAAATAAAATATAATACATTACATTCCTAATATTGCCTAGTGATCCGCTTTCAGACAGGTTAACAGAATCTAGCTCTGACTCTTAATTCCCCCTGCTCTCTCTTGAGCATACATTACCTTCCTCTTCCTCTGGCTCCTGCTTGCTCCACTCGCTGTCCCTGATTTCGCCCTCGATGCACTCCTCCTCGGAGTCAGATCCCTGGTTGAAATCAATTCTTTGTGCCAACTTTGCCAAGTTCTGGGACATGGACAGAGGGGGGACGTATGTTTCTGTTCCGTCCAGGGCCACTTCCTGCACCTGCTTCTCACAGGAAGACTCGATGCTGACCCTTACTGCTGGACCTCCAGACATGATTACAGGGCTGATGAGGAGGAGGAGGAAGACAAGCAGAGATTTAAATCATCAAACTGTCTGAGGCACAGTAGAGCACAAAGCAATTCAGCTGAGTGGATCCCTGTATTTGACATCTTTTAAAGCCAGTTTCAATAATAGTAGAACACACAAAAATTCACTTCACTAAATGTTTACGATAAAAAAAGAAATAAGTGATACTTCACCACGTCCAAGTCTGAAAGTAACACTTTAATTGACAAGTTCAATCACCTTCTTTAACTTTAGACTACGGTCATTTAAGGCATTTAGGACTTTTGGGGACCTGCTGGTTTATCTGTTGGTGATGGAAGATAACTAAGTACATGGCTCAAGAGGTAAAGTGGTCGTCTAGTGATCAGAAGGTTCCAGGTTCACTCCAGTGTGTTGATGATGAGCAGGTTGGCAACTTACAGTACATGGCAGCCTCTGTCATCAGTGTTTGACTGCCTGTTTGAATGGGTGAATGCTGGCACGTGTTGAAATGTACTTTGAGTGGAAAGGACTACCAATATATAGCGCTATATAAACGCAGTCCATTTACACAAGTACTATTCTTAAGTACAAATTCAAGGCACTTGGTAATTTCATTTTATACTTCTACTTCACTACATCTCAGAGACAAAGGTTGTACTTTTTACTCCAAGGCTGAAGTATTCATTTATGGATTGAGGATATATTAAAAAAGCATCTGGGATCGGCTGGAAAATGCATAGTCAGAAGATTGCGTGGTGCTCACAGGACAGCGATGATACAAACATATGATGACCTTTTAGAATATGACGCATTGCTATAGATTAAACTATCCAACACTATAGAAAGGAGCTAAAAGTAGCACAACCTTAAACATTGGTTGGGTTTTGAATTAAGAACTTTTACTTGAGTATTTTCACAGTAGTGTTACTTTAGACTATCATTATTTAAGCCATTTAGAACTTTTCAAGACCTGTTGGTTTGTTTGTTAGATGACCAAGAATGACTGCATAAATAACTGTCTAATCATGGCTCGAAAACTGCATTTAATTGTCTATTTCTACGTCTAGCTAGCAAGACTCGCTAGCGTTAGCCCCTTGCTAATCTCACAGGATAAATGAAAGACCCCAGAGATCGAAAGAAAAGGGCAAAATGACAGCATACTATTGTATTCGTGTAAATCTTACCTTTAGTATGCAGTCACTAGTATATAAAAGGTTATTCACTGGAGTTGTGTAATATTATTTCCAGTAGCGAAGTGATTGGTTCATTCTTCGCTCTCCACACAGGAACAACTGCACTCTGCTGCCCCCTAGCGTGACGCTGAATACTAAGGAGCTTAGCCGTTTTAGGGGCTTTATGTTAATTTCTTTCATATCATTTTAATGTGTTAATAAAAATGTTTTATAGTTTAATGTAATCGATGTAGGGTAAATTATTCCCGACGCACATATTTTGGGTAGGAACCATGTTTAGTGTTTGGTCGGAACCAAGAGGACTTTTGATAAGCACGGAACGGGAGCGGCGGGCAGTTTAAACTACCGGATGTGACGTAGTTTAGGACAAAAACTCCTTATTATGTTGGCATGGCTTTCTGGTGATAAACTAAAGGTATGGGGTTGATTCAGTCTCCCGTCGGCACTTTCTTGCGTCTTTCCATAATTCTATCGCATTTTTTTTTAAATGTCTCAATTAAAACGTCTAATAAGTCGTGCTGTTGGTAAATCCCTGTAACAAGATGCTAACTAGCCGATATGAACTAGTAAGGCTAACAGAGTTGCTACCTGCTTTTGGCTTTTTGGAAAATGTCTACTAGCAATATTTGAGGAAAATGAAGAGAAAAGTTGCCTCATTAAGACTGAGCCCTAACGAAGAGGCTCGGATAATACGAGAGGAGCATGAAAGGAGGCGAAAACTGCGGATACAGCAGGTAAGGCTAAGTATGTGTAACGTGACTCAAACAAAGAATTCGATCAATGCACGTAAACAGAAATGGACATAACGTTGAATCTAAAAACATGGCAAGCTAAGCTGGATAAACAACATGTAACTTATGTACAGATTTAAATATAGATTTAAAAAACGTGTATATGTATGTATATTCAGTGTTGGGGAGTAACACATTGAATTACATGTAATGAAACTAGTAGTTTAAATACATTTGGCAGTAGCTTTCTGGTAGTTAAACTACATTGACATTTGCATAGTGATTCAAGTAGTTTTTGCCATTTTGTTTTTGTGTAGTTAACTACTGAAACTCCAAACTATTTTAGGCCATAAAACGTAAGGATTGCTTTTATTTAAAAAATATGTTTTGTTAATGTGTCGTATAAAGACGAGATTCTGCTTTGACTAGTAAAACGTGTGTGTGTGTGTGTTGAGAAGCAGTCATGAAATGGAAATACTGACTTTCCTAAGAAATATTGAGAAGTGATTTATATATTGCAAGATGGAAAAAATGTAATTACATTTAGACATAAAGACAACTTGCTGAAAAACCTCTGCTCTGAATTAGTGTTATGAAACAGCTTTTCCTGCTTCAATATGTAGGGCACATTCAAGACAGGCGTTAAGTTTGCCTTTTTCTGGCAACTTTTTTGTTATTTTAAGAATGAGTATGCATGTGTGTTTTGCATTGACTTCCAGGTGCGGGAGCAGCAGCGCTACATTGCGCTACATATTCGGCAAGAGGTTGAGCAGAGACGGCAGCGGGAGCTGGAGCAGCTGGAGAAAGAGCTGAGGGAGGACTGGGAGAGACAGCAGAGGGAGAAACTCCACACACTGGAGAGGCTGTACCAGGAGAGCCTCCAGCTTCTCGGCCAGGGACACAGGAGTGCAAAAGAAAACGTAAGAGAACATTGGGCTAAAATAAAAGCTATACCATGTCTTCATTAGCTGGAGTTTCTAGCAAGGAATGAATACAATATACCCGTTGAAGCTGTCACTGCAACATTTGTGTCACTGTTGAGTTCGGTGCTCAGTGCAAACAAGATGTAAGATGAATTTGGAGACACTGAAACTGAGATAAACACCAGACCAAGGAACAGCTGAAAGCAAAATGTGAACAAAACCATCACATGAAGATGAACCCATTGTCCAAATCATTGAAGTTATGCTTGGTCATTTTGATTTATTTTCACAAGGAACCCGACTTGGCAGCCATAGCTCAGAGGGAGGAGGAAAATAACGTCAAGGCAGAGGAGCGTTATCAGGAAGCCCTGAAGGAGCTCAAATCACAGAGACTTAAAGACCATGAGGGGCAAAGCCGGTAAGCATCACAAACATTTGCTTAAAAGACGTTTCCATGTTTGAATTTGATCAGTATTAACTGAACATTAAGTCTATTCATTTGTTTGTCTGTAGATCCATCAATGCCAGGAAGAGAGCACTACAGACAGAAAAAGAAAGATCAGCAAAAGTGGCCAGCCTCCCAAAGCCTCTCCCGAACCCCATTCAGGTGACTTATCCCGATCGGTAATAATTACAATGTGTTCCTGCTGGCCTGACGAGCAACCTCTATTATCAAGCGGACTTTTTACATTATGGTAATAAGCAGTCTGGCAAATTGTCGTAAAGGCTTCACAAAATCAAGTTTGGTCTAAGTGTTTCAGACGTGTGGGACCAGGATAGTGTGTTCAAATGTCTGTTCACAAGTCATTTATGTTTTTGGTTTAGTCTCAATCTCTCTGTTTATCCTCTCAACACACAACTAAGCAATGCTACCAAATCTGTCCTGTTCACAAAATAAAATACAAACTTTCCACGTTGCACAGTTTATGATCGGATGGAGTCATGGTAACAAAGTCTTCTTCATGTTCAAGCAGAGCATCGATTCCAAGAAACCACATGTAGTAAAGAAATCTGATGTGAGTGCTTTCGCTGCCACGCATTACCACATGCCTGAGAGCACAGTGGACAGAGAGGCAGACACAAAGCAGGTAAGCCCTCTGATTATTGTATGCACTTAACTCCATGCTTTGTTTGTCTCCTTCCTATCAGAGTTGTCTAACCTATACATGTGCATACAGCCTAATGCCAAGGAGGGAGCTGAGCTGGAGGTGAGGAGACTGCAGGACTTGCAGACGGAGGAAAAGAGGAGGCGAGAGGAGCAGCTTGAGAAGGCTCGTCTCAGAGGGAAGCAGGCCCTGAAGAGGGAACATCTCGTGCAGGTGCAACTTACCTTTTACTAGATGACCAGATAGACACCAAAATTGTTCACGTATATCTGACAGATGATTTGCTCCGATGCTACTTGCCATCACAGTTGCAAACACTGTTGACTGACAGAAGGACAACAGCATTCATCAAAGTAGGAAGACTGACCTCTAAAGTGAAGATTGTATTGCTGTGTTAATAATTGACACAGTTGTGTCATAGAAATAGGCAGTCATTCGCAGGAAAAGGAGTTATCACTAGATTAAAACATCTTCACCTAAACGTGTTCTAGAGTCTTGTATCGGAGTGCCAAGGTGGCATGTTACTTGTGAAAAGAGACCAGGAAGGTTTAGGGTGAATATATTAAGAGTGGCTTTTATTTAGCCTGATCTGATTTTGATGGTCACCTTTAGGATCGTGAGCGCTTGCTTGTTGAGCTGGAGCACATGCAGCAGACAGACCTGCTGAGGAGGAGACAGCAGGTGTCACAGATGCCGCCTCAGATCTTCCAGCCTCTCTACCAGAGACAGGAGATAGGGGAGGACGTCCAGAGGGAGATGGAGTTTGCCTTTGAAGACATGTACACCGGAGAGAGGAGTAAGGACTCTTCAGTCTTGTAGTATTTTGCTATGAAAAGCCCCTTTCCCATGGACAAAACACCCACTAACATCTGGCTTAAGTGGGAAAGGTTACAATTGATCTGCTCCAGCTCGATTGGCAGTGATGGAAACATGATGATGTTCGCCCCTCTTCCAGCTCAGTGCACGTTGAAGGGAATTATAAAAAATCGAATCAACAAGGAAATTATTAATATTAACGTTAAAAACAGAATTAAAATGCTCTCCTCAAATATGGATAAAAAATAACTGCTTTCTGGTGCGTTCCTGACGTCGACAGTGAGTGACACACCAGAAAAAAGAAGACTCGTCTACTGCCAATAAGAAAAGATTCTAACGTCTATCTTTAGTGAGTTTTCCCACGTAAATAAAAAGTCATACTTGCTAATGCTCGGTGACAAAAGGGTAAATTAACCACAAAACCAAGTACGTGTGATTGGATTTCAGTGCTTGAAGCTCTGCTTTAAACCATGCACGTAATACTGAAATAGCCAGAAGGTCGCACTCTGTCGATACAGTTTCACAAATCTATTATAGATATTAATATAATATTGGCCAACATAGCATTTTTATACATTGCCTGTGTCTGATCCCAGGGGTGAAAGGAGACCTGGTGATCCAGCTGGTACCCGAGCCTCTGCCAGCTCTGTCCACAGACAGCCAGGACCAAGAGCTTGACGTCACACTGGATGAAATCCCCACACGAGGAACAGGAAACACACAACAGGACACTGAGCCGGAAACATCTGGTCGAGGTGAAGAGAAGCAGCAGATACACATAAAGAGTTTTTAAGGGTTGTTGAAAGATTTGTTTAAAGAAAATGGCAGTTACTCTTTGGGATTTACACAAAATCGATACACAGATCTTTGTTTACTGTAATATATGAATTATGTAAGTTCATCAGTCAAAGACTCTCACAGTCACAAACCCTGAATACAACCTGACCACCCTGCCCTGTGTGATAACTATATGACATACTTTTCTTGAAACTCATCTTTACCAAGCTAGAACTGCATTCGGTGATTTTCATTACTTGCAGCGGAGCCCTCTAAACCTGCTCCTAGACGGGCGTTGAAGAAACTCCTGGATCGTATCAGGAACCAGAGGAACCAGTGGACTGACCACAGTCATGTCCCTGCAGCTGATTCACCGACCGCCATCACCGATCAGATCCCAGAACGGGACACAACCATCGACACGGGCTCTCTGACCAGCGAGGAGAAAGACAACCTGCCCCACACCGAGCTCCCCGAGCCTGCCCACTCGCCACCGGGTAAGTCATTCACTCTAACTGTTATGAAATGAATATAGAAGGCTATGTACAATTTGATGACATTTTTTGTCAAGGAACCACATTGCTTCACTTTGCAAGGTTGGATCAACCTCACCATGCCACAGACTGCTGCAGCTTGACGTGCATTACGCCTGCAGTGGATGAACTAATCCAAATATACTTTCCAATTTGATCTAGCAATAAGGAGATGCTCATAATTTTAGTCCAGAATCCCCATATTATCTTAAGCATCCAGACTTTGAAGCGACGTTGCCGTGAATCGGGCCTATTCAGGAGAAAACAACATACAGATTTGGATTCGGTGATGGCTTTTGTGCACAAGGCTCTGGACGGATACAAGGATCGCCATGTTCCATACTGTTGCACGCCTAACGAACTTGTGCAAGTGGCATGCCCTGTTTACCGGCGACATCTGTGGTGGGATGGGGTTTATCCGACCGTGCAAAGTGAAGCACGTTTTTTTTCTCCTAGCACATTACAATTTCAGAGAATATTAAAGTTATTTTCTCGTAATTGTACAAATTTAATCTCGAACATTTTTATTTGTTTCTCTATATATTACCCCCCTCCCCCTACATTTGTCCTAATACTATTAATAAAATGACAATCTTTTATTTAATACGACCAGCGTTGGAGACCACAGAGCAGTCGCCTGCAGCAGATGCTCAACTTCAGGATGTACTTTCCAACAGAATCCCAGAGTTTGAAGAAGAACGAAAGAAGAGGGTAGGTGCTGAGTCCCATTTATATGATGCAGAGCAAGAACTCTTTTTGTACACTGGACACAAACATGTAGACAGGAGCAAGTCTTCAGACAGGATTACATGTACTATTGTATGTCCAGTGACAGTTGTTAGATCCCATTATAAGAACTTGTAGGAGACACTTTCTCAGTGGAAACATGCGGTGTGCGGTCATGCCGACACATTAAATAACAAAAATAATTAAATTATAAGAAGCATAAATGATCCTATCCCAATATATTCATGTTTATTTGTGATTGGTTGTAATTCTTTGATCCAGCTGTTCCTCATTCCTTAATTAGTCCAGCCTCTCTAAAGCAGGAGTGTGTTGGGGAGGGTGCAGCCCTCTGCATTACAATTTGTTTCCGCTTTGAACATGTTGTCTTTTTTTGTATGATAAAATAACTTCAGACCATGGCTTGGTTCTCTGTTTCGGAGCCAAACAAAAATGAAGTTAAGCATAAAAAGGGGCTGGTGGGTGTTGTATCTACCTCCAGCGGAGGAACACAGGAGCCTGGATCTGGGCTGGTTGGGAATTCCTGTGGAGAAAGGTGATCCTCTGAAGACTTTCACAGAAGGAAGTATCTGCTCACACGGCTCCAGGAATGGGACAGATTCGATTAAACTTTTCAGTCAAACTGCAAAGTGCATCTAATGTGTTTTTACCCTCAACTATACATGGGATATCCAGTCAATATTGAGGCGCTTAGCTGACACTTGGGTTCAGGATAAACCTTTGAGGCAACATGTAGAAGTTCACTGTTTTTAAACCTTGTTTTCTTTGTTCAGGAAGAGGAGCTCGAGAGGGAGAAGCAGCAGCAGGTGGTTTTGCTCCAGGAGCTTGAAGAGCAGAAAGCCAAATTGGAGCAGATGCTGTGTGAGGCTCAGCAGGAGAGAGAAGATCTGAAGGCTGTTGTGACCCAGGTTGTTCCTATTAACCAACCACACGTACCTGTCCATGACCAGGAAGTCACCTCTGTTAATCCTGGTCTAGTCTCTGAGGTAGGCTCTTTGATAAAGTATCAAAGCTATCCTCAAGTTAACCAATTTCTATGTAAAGTGTGGTCAGTGAATTAATATTATTTCAGTGATGAATAATTGCTACTTCTACACTCGACAGCTGGTGCCTCCTGCGGGTGAAGATGACCACACCAGAAGGATTAGAGAATACCAACAGAGACTTTTGGATCAAAACAGGTGTGTTTTCAAAGCCTGAAGATGAACTCCTTTGTTGTGGTTAACCAGTCACCCTTCCATGCAGTTATTCTTGAAAGTAGATTTCAACAGGTGACAGAATAATTCACCCTTCATTTGTACTTTCACTATATTTATACAGCTTAAAGAGTATATACGTTTAGAGGGTCTCTTATGCCATACAGATTGTAAAGCTTATTGAGGCAGTGATATTGGATAAACTGTAACGCCTTTTTTAAATTTTAGAATTCACCAGAGGTCAGTGGAAGTGGCTCGTCAGCGCCTGGAGGAATACCAGCGAGCTCTACAGATTCGTTACAACATGACTGCCCCATCGTTGCTGCCTGCTGTTGTGCCTTCAGGCCTCATTCACCCACCTCTGCACAGTGCTGAGTCTGTGCATCTTCCAGCTCCACTGCTGCTCCCTACAGCTCCTGCAGTGCATGCATCCATCCATGCTAAATCACAAACCCCTGTGGAAGTTCCCACAAGAGAGTTTGACATGTGTGCTTCACCTTCACGACTTCCTGGCTCCAGTGCAAGCATTGGCTCCAAGTTGCTGTCTGATGAAGTTGAATCTATTTTGAGTAATCCCAGGAACCAGAGACCGGCTTTCACTGCGTGGCTGACTGACAACATAATGGAGAGAGTAACGGAGCACCTTACAGAGAGAGTAACGGAGCACCTTACAGAGAGAGTAACGGAGCACCTTACAGAGAGAGTAACAGAGCACCTTACAGAGAGAGTAACAGAGCACCTTACAGAGAGAGTGAGACCCTCCTCAGAGCCACCGCCTTACAAACCGTTCACAACACATCACTCAGCCAGCCTCCCACTCCAGCCAACCTCTGATCCCATCCAAGTCAGTAGCCGGAGCATCACAGACTGTGCTCCTCTGGTTCCAGGCCGTGCACAAGTAAAGCCTGGGACCTTGCTACATTCTTCCCTCCGGACTGGGTCCCTGAACTCCAGAGAGGACGACGACATGGAAAGGCAGAGACGAGAGATGCAGGGGGTCCAGAGACGGCTGCTGGAGCAGAGGGACGCAGTGGCGCTGCAGCAGAGACGGCAAGAAGAGGAGAGGCAGAGACAGGAAGTGGACATGGAGCAGATAAGGCGGCAAAAGGAGACGTTGCAGGCTCTGATTCACAGTGACGCACAAGTAAGCGAAGGCACTATTACATTACTGCCCTTGTGTTTTTATTTCAGTATACAAATAATAGTCTTTTACAAATTCAATGTAAATCAAAGTGTTTGTTTCTGAGCGATGATGTAAAATTAACCGACCTAAAATGTATTTAATTAAGAAATACATTTCATGATGGTTTCTACACTTGAACTGAGCTCTGTGTGTGTGTGTGTGTGTGTGTGTGTGTGTGTGTGTGTGTGTGTGTGTGTGTGTGTGTTTGCTTGTTTGCTTGTTTCTGAGCGGTGATGTTAATCTACCCGACCTGAAGTGTATTTTAAAAATGCATTAATGAGGGTTTCTACACTTGAACTGAGCTCAGTGTGTGTGTGTGTGTGTGTGTGTGTGTGTGTGTGAGAGACACAAAACTTTCCTGACGCATCTTCTCACCCACAGCCACTTCCAGAGGCAGCCAGTGAAGATTTGGTTTCAGAGAACATCAGCCAGACCCGCCTCAAATTACTTGCATCCCTTCTGAGAGCTATTGAGGAATCTAACGGAGGAACTTTATCACACCTAGAAGACCCTCAGGGTAAAGATGTCTCCCCTCAGCAACCGCCATCTAACAGAGGTGAGACGGGTAACTGACATGTCTGATTGCAGATAGTTTACCAGCTTTTTCACACTATTTCCATTGAACTACAGAATTGAAAACTGTTTGTGATTTTGCCTTTTTTTTAAACAGCATTTTCTCAAAATCAGTTTTTTTCTCACACTCTGAGCCTGATTTATAGAACATTTAATTCCTAAAAATGCTATAATGTATAAGTATAAATGCATAAGTTTTTATGGCTATTGATGATTTGTGAGTGATACAAAGACTTCTAAAACTCCCTCTGTAAAAACATTTGACTCTTGTCAACAAAATGTAACAAGAATTTTGAATCTGGCTTTTTTCCAATGTTCAGTTTTCAGTTGTAAATTAGCACATAAGATAATAAGATAATGCCTCACTTGCATATTTAAGCATAACAGTTCAGAAAACTTGTAATACAATTGTTTCAATGTAAGTAATTAACTGGGGAAGTTTCACGGTGATATTTTTAAGTCATAATTCAGCTGTAGGGTCCTTTAAATACTGATTATCAAAATGAATTGGCTGGATTTACACATTTCTTATTAAACTCCAACCCCGGCCATCTTATTTTTAATGTTAGGCATTAAAATGCAATACTATAGTTCTGGATCTGTGATGGCGTTGCTCTATTATAAGATAAAAGGCAACACTTGAAGTCACTGCAGTTTCATCAATACTGTGAAATAATCTTTTTATTTTCCATGTTAGATGTCATTGCTCAGAGTGATGTTCCTGCTGGACCTGCCCCGGCATTAGTCCTCCCCTCAGGACTCTTCCCTCCTCCAGCAGCAAAGCCCCCGGTGACCCGCGTCAGGCTGGGCATCATGGACATGATGACTGAGCAACATGAGCTCAGTGCTATTCAAGAGGTGGAGACATCAGTCAACACCAGTCAAATCACAGGTCCGCTCAGCCGCAACAACACATGAATGAGGTTTTCATCACATTCCTGCAACACATGACAAGCTATGGAGAGTAATATCAATTGATTGCAGTGTCCATTTTTCCTGCCCCCAGGCCCGGAGAATAGTGTGACGGTTCCTCTGCACACTCTGGGCTGGGATCTGAAGGAGGATTCAGAATCGTCGGTGGCCTCTGACACGACTCTGCAGACACCCTCTTGGTCCAGCAGTGGGCAGCGGACTGCTGAACGATCCACCAGCTCTGAAACAAGCTCAAGCAGATTGAGCCATCTCATCTGGAGAGAGAGGCTGCTGATGGGGGCAGGAACATCTCCTGAATCCTCAGAGTCTGGTATGTAGAGGGCAGTTGATGATAAAGAATACAGATGGGAGGTAAATGTTAGTATTTGATTAGAGAATATTTGGGTGAAAATGAAGATATTTCCTCCTGGTTACATTATTTTCCAGATTCAGTCCTGAGGATAATCTCACCACTTTCCTCTGACTCTGGGAGAGGAGCAGACTACTCTGGTCCTGGAATCACAAGCTACAGATCCCCCACAGAGGTAACCAGCTGGAGATTAAGCAAACTGTAGTTCTGGCTCTTTCCTTCTATTGGAACATGTCAACCGTGCGGCAAATGTTTTTGCAAAAGTATCTGGTTTTCAGCCAATATCGGCGCCAGCCTTCTTAATCAGTTTAAGTCTGCCGGTGTCACCGTCTCCAATGCTGCGCCCCCAGCAGACTACAGAGATGTACGGTGCACTGGCAACAACAGACTGATGGAAGATTTCCAATATCTTGCTGTACACAGTCTACAGTCTATACAGTGATGAGCATCTGCCTTTCTGTTTTTGTTATGTTAGAAGTTGGCAACAAATGAGATTAGACTGACACTAATATTAGTGTTGTCTCCTGTGCAGTTGTAATTCTAGGAACATATGAATGACATGACTTTAATTGCGTGTGTCTTTCTGTTCTCTGAGCGATGATGTGAAATTCCTCGACTTGAAAGTGTATTTCATTAAGAATACATTTTATGATGATTTCTACACTTGAACTGAGGTGTGTGTGTGTGTGTGTGTGTGTGTGTGTGTGTGTGTGTGTGTGTGTGTGTGTGTGTGTGTGTGTGTGTGTGTGTGTGTGTGTGTGTGTGTGTGTGTGTGTGTGTGTGTGTGTGTGTGTGTGTGTGTGTGTGTGTGTTAGGGTAACCCATAACGAAGTAACACTTAGCATGCCTTTCTGCATAATGAGTAGGCTAATTTAACTTGAGTAAATGGTCTGAATACTTCTAACACTGGCTAGAAGATTTAAATATTGAGCTATAAAATCTTTGTATGCATGTACAGTGTGTGTCTTTATGTCTTTGCTTGTTTCTGAGCGGTGATGTTAATCTACCCGACCTGAAGTGTATTTTAAAAATGCATTAATGAGGGTTTCTACACTTGAACTGAGCTCAGTGAGTCTGTGTGCATGTATGTGTCGTACACCAAATACACATTTTAAAAGTAATTTCACTCGGTAAGTAAATACAGTGCTGCAAATAAAAAAACAACTCTAGAATCTGTCTATAAATATTCTCAAATTTTAGCTGCTTGTATAACAAAATAACACTTAACATGGTCCTTTCTTCATTATTATATTCATGATATAAATATTCAGTGTGTGTGTGTGTGTGTGTCTTTATGTCTTTGCTTGTTTCTGAGCGGTGATGTTAATCTACCCGACCTGAAGTGTATTTAAAATGCATTAATGAGGGTTTCTACACTTGAACTGAGCTCAGTGAGTCTGTGTGCATGTATTTGTTTCATGCTTTATGTTATGTTGTTTATGTTGCACACTTATGTTGTGTGTGTCTTTGTCAGTCTGCACACAGGCCTCCTGATTCTGACTGCCACTCCTCCACCACCATCTCCACCGGCAGCTACATCACCACCGATCCTGAGCAGAACTTAACCACTGGTGAGGGACGGCAGGAGCGTGTCCTGTAGTTTATTTATTTGCTAAACCATTTTTTTATTGTGATTTGAAACTTGGTATATATTCTGACGCTGAATGAATGTAAAAATAATTTAAATCGCTTAACTATGCTTTTCCCTCTTTAAGGTGACGATATGAGATGCTGTACACGACTCATAATGCGTGTACAGAAAACATGCTGGTTGTGTTTTCTGTAGTAATTATGGCCTAAATCTGTTCTCTTCTTTTTCTTCTTCCACTTCTTCATTAGATAAATCCCCGTCGCTCAGACTTTGTGAAGGACGAGGAGCAGATTTTCCCGACGTCTCCTCCCCATCCGGTCAAAGCTTCTGCTCGGCTGCAGGCCGTCCTGGTCTGGTTGTAGACTCTCTGTTTAATGACAGCAGCATCCAGCACATTATAGACAAATACACAAGGGAGCTTAACATCTCCCTCAGCACTGCTGGCAAAACCACAGGTACGGTTTACTGCACATTTAGTACAAGAGTACTCTCTCGCTCTCTTTAGCTGGTTAGAATGATGGCAGTTGCCACATCTGTACCCTGGTGTTAGTGTGCTGCAATGCTTTCACCTCACATCAGAAGGCTGTATCATGTTGGTTCAATTGTATGTTTCCTCTTTGATGGTCTGCAGACAGTGAAGGCTCATATGTGGAGGAGCCTGGCTCTTCAGTTTCTCAGCGCTCTTTGGTTCGAGTCTCTGAGAGGAGAGGGGAGGATGAAAGCTTGGAGGCTCGTCTGTCTCTTCGCTCAGACACAGCAGGAGCACAGAGGAGTGGCCTGGTCAGTGACTCACAATCCACCATGTTTTTACAGTAGCCCAGAGTAGACAAACCAAACTCTGGCTCTAGAGAGGGCCTTTTTCCTTTACATAACTAAAGGCCAGCGTAGTTCTCTGACATGCTTGGAAAGGGAGGGGTGAATTTAGTTGGTTGCAATCTGAAACATATTTTATTGTAACTCACTTTGACAGTTTGACCATTTTTATATTTTACATTTTAAATCGGTTAAAATATATGTTTTGCTGTAAAATACCCATCATTCAATTGATGTTTTGTTTTTGCTGCAGGAATCTCACAACACAGTCAACTCGATCCTGGAGCACTTCTCAGGAGAGGGCCCGTCACTGGCCGAGGACCAAGAGCAGGACTCTTTTCGACCTCTGATTGGCCAGCTGACAGAACAGTCGTCCTGTCTCGCTGCTGACCAGAGGGACTCGGCCATGGAGCAACTGGTCGGTCAACCATCGGCTCACTCGTCCATTATTGGCCAGCTACCAGGTCCGCCGGTTTCAATGAGCTTTGATCAAGGTGGATGGGATTCCACTCTGAGTCGGATGATCGGTCGACTCTCCCATCAGTCCAGCTCTCATTGGTTGAGTGGTGGGCAGGACTTTTATGCAGGTCAGCTGATGGGTCGGGTGCCGTTGGAGCAGTCGACCACATGGTTGAATGAAGGTTCGGAAGAGAGCGGGATGAGACCGCTGGTTGGGGAGCTGGATGATTCTGCAGGCCAGCACAGCGGAAGCTCAGGTAAGAGGAGTGTTTGGGGAAACTGAGACGTGCAGTAAGGTTCTAAATTGATAGTAAACAAGACGGACTCCAACCTTCTAGCGATTCACTTGAATAATTTCATGACGGGCATTTGTCATCTTTACAATATTTATTGTTAAACAATTAATGGATGAATATAAATGAATTAATCAAATGGATTGTTAGTTGTAGTTGAAACATTGTCCCATGGTGAAACATTTATTGATATTACTCAGTCAACCCTCAATTCACACAGAGCTTTAGAAATGAATACAGTTAATTAAAATAGAAGTGAATTGCTCCAGGTTATATCTGCATGTAATGTGATCGCTATCACAAATGCACTGCTGTTCAAAAGTCATAAAACAAATATATTGTATATCATTTTAAATAGATTTGGCCCTAAAGAAAGAATTGCATTCAAACTTCCATTTAGCCACAGTGTTGCATGAGAGGAGAGAATACTGTTTAATTAGTGTTCCGGTGCAGAACAGCATAAATGACCCTCGATCATTATTGAACCACTACGGTGCAGTTGGGCTCTAAATATTGAGTCTGCAGAGGGCCAAAGAAAAACAGTCTACTCAGTGTTACGTTGAAGAGGTTCAAACTGTGATCTGTTAGTTCATAGTATGTTCAGCTGATGTTCCAGCAGTGCTAACCCGAGACTCACCTTCTGTTTCTCCCGTGAAGTTTAAAGAGCTTTGCTAAAGCAACACGTTGCTGGTAATTCCAGCTTGTTAGAGGCGTTATTGTGCACTTGACACTGAAACAGGAAGCTGTTCCTGTTTAAATCTGCACACATGTTGATGCTGAGCGTCCAGTTTCTTTTACAGAGACTGGATTTCTTCTGATTGAACTGTTGCTCAGAGGGATCTTTGTCTCTTTCTGCCCTTTACATCGTCAGTCTGGTTGAACGTCGTACAGCGTTTTGTTCTGAACAAACTTACAAAATAACATCTATTAGTAAAGAGGACTTTCTACAACCTAAAAGCATGAAAGACCTTTCATCTGCTGTTTTGTAGATGAAAGAACCCACGTGGATATTGGTGTCTCAACTGAGGTCAGTAGGCCGTCGTCATACCCAGTGTTGCCTTCTGAAGCCTCGTCACACAGTGCCTCTGTCCCGAGGGCGAATACACATCCACAGGAGCAGATACTGCAAAACCAGAGCAGTCCAATGTGCCTGGGCCCAGATGGGACTGAAGGTAAGGTATACATTATTCAAGCAATTACAGTGAATTTTAGAATAAACTTATTGTGGTTTTATCAATGGAAGTATATTAACATCATTCACAATATTTAGCTCAAGCCACGTTGAAGTTGGATTTAGGGAACTTGAAGCAAAAAAAGTCATTAAATTCTGCAGTCTCAAATGTCAGCCATCTTGTATTTGCATGTATTTTCTTACCTAGTTAGAAACTTAGGCGTGCTTCTATGTTCATGTTTATCATCCTCTTCAATGTTTCTACGCTCAGACTCATTCCACCCACTACTGGCTGAGGTCACCCACAACGAAACAGCAGACCCCTCCATGACCTTTCACCTGCCAGAACACAATGTGCCTACCTCCCCTGAAGGACTGGCCAGCGGGGAACGCAGTGTTTCCATACCTTCTGAGGAGTTTGAAACCCACACTGATCCTTCTATTGAGTCTGAACCATCACCTGAGCGCCTCAGAACAGAGCATCCATCCAGCTGCATGGCAGCGTCCCCTGCTTTCCATGAATCCTTCTCCCAGCTCATCACCTACCAGTGCCATCCCCATGAATCTGTCCTCATGGTATCTCCCACCATGAGGATAGAGGTAGAGCTGACAGCTTTGAGCCTGTCTAATTTAGCCTTGTGTGATGATCCACCTACTGTGGTCTTGCCACAGCCAGAGAGAGCGGATGCAAACAGAAACTGCATTTCTGTAAGGCATGGAGATTCAGTCCCATTCAGCGACCTCTCAGATAAGATATTGGTACGATTTTGTGTTTTCTTGTTCATTACATTTAGCTGATGTTTTAGTCCAAAGCGACTTAAAATAAGTGCAAACAATCATGATGATACAACTCCAAACAGCAAGAATCTTGCGAGTACATTAGCTTCAAATAGGTACAACCCTTTAAGTGCAGAACAATAGCTTCAAATAAGCCAAACCAATGTAAGTGCAACATACAGATAATAAGATCATTTTATTTTTATTATTGGCCAAAGTGCAGTCGAAAGAGGTGAGTTTTCAGTCTGCAACGGAAGGTGTGAAGACTGTCTGCTGACCTGACATCAATGGGGAGCTTGTTCCACCATTTTGGAGACAGGATAGCAAACAAGCGGGTTTTATTTTAGGGGAATCTGGGTCCCACTCGCAATGAGGGAGTAGCGAGCCGATTGGTCGATGCAGAGCGAAATGAACGTGCTGGGGTGTATGGTTCGACCATGGCCTGGATGTAGGAAGGGGCTGATCATTCACAGCACGGTAGGCCAGCACCATAGTCTTGAAGCAGATTCGGACCGCCACTGGTAGCCAGTGAAGGGAGCGGAGGAGTGTTGTAGTGTGGGAGAACTTGGGTAGGTTGAAGACCAGTCAGGCTGCTGCATTCTGGATGAGCTGTAGAGGTCAGATGGCACATGAAGGTAGTCGAGCCAGGAGGGAGTTGCAGTAGTCAAGAATCTGCGTCGCCTTCTGGGTCAGTAAGGGACGTATCCTCCTGATGTTGTACAGAGTGCGTCTGCAAGAGCGGATGGGAGAACCCTTCCCCGGAAGGAAAAGTAGTTTGGTCTTGTTGAGTTTCAAGTGATGTGCTGAGCCAAGTAAATTGGGGTAAAGCGAAAAGAGGAGAGGACCCAGGACGGAGCCCTGAGGAACCCCAGTGGTGAGTTGACAGGGGTCCAACAGAGATCCTCTCCAAGTTACCCTGTAGGTGCGATCCTTTAGGTAGGAATTGAGCAGGGAGAGAGCAGAGCCGGAGACTCTCAGTTCTTGGAGGGTGTGGAGGAGGATCTGGTGGTTCACTGTGTTGAACGCAGCAGAAAGGTCCAGAAGGATGACAACAGATGAGAGGGAGGCTGTTCTAGCAGCGTGAAGTTCCTCAGTGACAGCGAGGAGGGCAGTCTCAGTTGAGTGGCCTGCCTTGTTCACCTTAGTAAACTTTGAAAAAACATAATCTTTCAGACATTAACTGACTATTGCAGTGGCCAAAAAGGCAACACCTGCCCATTAAGAGCACTACGTTTTCCCACCACGCTTTAACAGCGAGTTGTAATTTATAGAGTTGACGGTCACAGTGTAATTTGGAAAAAGACAGTTCTGATGTTTTTTTATAATCTCCGCCACTGCTTCAGTAGCAAAAACATTTATTTTCATCAATCAGCTAGGCTCAAAACAAGCCTTACTTAGTCTTTTGCAGGATTTTGTTGGCTCAAAATGCTCAATGTTATGATCCACTAATGTTTGTGCACGATACGAGATGTATCTTGATTGTATAGGGAGATTGAGTGAGATTTAACTATACTTAGTTTGGGAGGGGAAAGTCAGACACACCTGACGGAGATATGCACGCTACTAAGTGCACTTTTCTAGTAAACCTTGTTATCGTTATTGTTATGCCTCTGCACGGGCAACAGCAGAGGCCGGAGGCATTATGTTTTCAGGTTGTCTGTCCGTCTTTCCCATTCTCGTGAACGTGATCTCACAGGATTGTCTTGAGGGAATTTCTTAAAATTTGGCACAAACGTCCACTTGGAGTCATGAATGAACTGACTAGATATAGATCACTGTGACCTCACAAACATGTTTTTGGCCATAACTCAAGAATTCACATGCTAATTATGACAATTTCACACAAATGTATTATAGAATAAAATGATGAAGTGATGACATTTTGGACAGACAAGGATGTAAACTGCGTTTTCATTGGTTGGTGAAGGCATACAACCCCAAGGCTGTAATTCTAGTTCATATGTTGTATGCTTGTCATCTCTCCCCATCTATCAGGAAGCTGCCAGTGAGAAGGGGATCCTGGAGCAGTCCGAGATAACACTAGTGAGCCTGACGGACACCACGCTGCAGGACCAAGAGACGACCAGCACTGAGGAAGACAAACTTGCAGATGGAGAGTGGGAAGAGGGACAGAAAGGCCAAGAGACAGAGGTGACTGTCTTTACATGTTTTTGACTTTTAAACTTCAGCGGCAGGCGTCTTTCTGATCTCTGAACAAAACAAAACATGTCTTCTCTAGGGGTTCGAATACACGTCGTCACTGGATGAGACTCCAGAGGATAAGAACCAAACACACTCAGGTAAAATACATCAGAGTGAATATATCTAACTGAGATATAACACTGTTGGGAGTGCTGAATGCGTCAGAATTTTGGGGAAATTTACTTACTTTTTTTTTCGTCAGAACATTGCAAACCTGTTAAAAACATTCACTCCCTAGATTCAGTGATGCCCCTGGAGTTTCAGTGGGGTCCTAGCAGAGGCCTGCAGGAGGTCCAGCAGCAGAAGCTCAGATTGTTGCTCCAGAGATCGTCCCGCAGGGTGGAGGCAATCAATGCCAAAGGGGCTCTTGCCAAGGTTCACCCTGAGATCCGAGCTTCATCTGAAGCCGGAAAGCAGTCTAAAGCTAAGGCATCTCAAGTAGTCACCTGTAAGGCAAAGACGAAGTCAGAACCTCAACATAAAACCATGTCAAAGGGGGAACAGGCTGAGCCGCATCAAACTACTGAGGAATCTGGCTTCATCAAGCAGAAAAAGCCCCAGCTTCCCCCTCCAGGTATCTTAACTTTATACCATTTCACAGTCCTATCACTTTATGTACCATGGGCACTACATTTGTATCATGGGCGGCAAAAAGGCAAACCAAACCGGTTAGTGAGGTATCTTTATAGAAACTAATGTTTTTGTTGTCTCCTTTTCATCCCAAACATTCACCTCCCTGAAATGTTTTTAATCTGATCAGTTGCACTGTGATACGCCATCTGCAAAACATTAATGGTTTCTGTACAAAAAGTGAAGGCTCTTATTGAGCTCATTCAGTTGTAAAATATTAGGTATGTAGAACACTACTGAGCCCCCCAGGGGGTCATATGGCAGGAAAACAAATGGAGGTGGAAATGTGTGCTACTAAAGGGGGAAAAATACTTTGTGAAGTGCTAAGTCAAGTTGCGTTCATAGAAACGATAAAGACTTCGGATATGCACATCTGACCTTGTTAGAATAAAAGGGGTGTTTGGATAGATGGTGTTATGGTAAAGACAGTCGTTATTTATAACCATTGAATGAAAGCTTACATTAATGAATGTAACTGTTCTGTAAGATGTTCTACATGTACAGCCTTTCGTAGCGGTGTTTCAGACACTGACAGTCCTGCTCCTTCATGAATGCATACTTGATGAGGATAAAGTACAGGCCAGAGGTATTATACAATGGCTTGCATGCATCTATTAAGTGCAGAATAATATAGGGTATTTTCTGATACCATTCATAAGTCTGTGCTTTCATTTCTGGGGTGGAAGTAAATACTTCATTACATGAAGATTTCTTTTGTCCATTAAATTTACAGGACGTTGTAGAAATGGGGGAGAGAGGTATGACTACCCGGCTAACCCGGGGGCCTGTTAAGTTTCATCTGAATGTCGGCCATAAGTCGATGCGTTGTAAAGTGGTCAGCAACAATCTGCCAACATCTAGTATTGTTCTGTGTATCCTCAGCGATCAATTCCAGGCTGAATAAGGTGGACGAGGTGAAGAACTGCACACCAGAGCAAAGGAAACGGGATGTTTCTGTGATGCATCAAAGAACGCAGAGGTAGTTGACCTTTTCATCTTACCAGTTCGACAAAACTGCTTTCTAGGTAACATGAGCACCCAACTAGTTAGATAGCATTTCACTAGTTAACATTTATGACAGTTGCAGCACTTCACTAGTAAGGTCAAAATAGAAAATAACTAGTCTGCATTATTTTTTAAAGATTTGCTTTTTCCCCTGCTAGTCAGCATTTTTGCCAACATGCAGCCATTAGTTGCAGTTTCTCCGACCAACATGTTAATTAGTGCGCAACAGCAAATGAAGCAGGTGGTACAGGACAAAATCCTGATTACTTGCATTGAATCTAAAAGATGTGGCGTTCACTAAACGGAATGATGCAGTGTATCTGTGTGCGACCATGTGTTTCTGCAGACTGTATGAGCAGCTGGAGGAGGTGAAGCATCAGAGAGCGACCAGGAACAAACAAGAAGCTTGTGCAAAAAACAGACTGAAGGCCAAAGAGTTCCACAAGGTAAAACACTTGAGTGTTTTGTTTAAAGTTTGTAAAGACTATATGCCCTCACAGAACTCCAAATGATGTTTTAGTTGCCTGGATTCTGAGTTGAATATTTTTCTATTATCTCTTCACAGAAAACGCTACAGAAACTTCGTGCCAAGCAGACGCTGTAATGACTTTGAATGTGTGGGAGTTCTCCATTTGTAAAGTTTTATCAATAAAGCATTTTAAGTTATTTAAATCCACTTATGCCATTCTGTTGCTAAATTATTTTACAAAGGAACAGGTTACTCTGGACATTTCAAAATCAGTCAACACAAACCTTCAGATGAGTTTCTTTTAATAAAACATTCACAAAGTCAATAACAGCATTACAAAACTGGCTGAGACATTCACTTGTTATATCCGTTTTTAACGTCACCTGGGAATCTCATAACACGATCCTCAAATGGTCAGGTTGTTAGATATTTTTAGAAAGTCACAATCACATGTGGTGCCCCTTCCCACAGAAAGGCCACAATAGAGAAATAAAGCAGTGTTTGTGTTTATATATCTGAACTTTGCCTCAGCGAGGTTCAGAGTTTGGAGAAAGCTATCGTCTTGGGACTCTTCTTCTCCATGGAGGCCTGAGCTGATTTCATCACATCTTGAGTCTGAAGCATGCTCATGTTCCAGTTCGCCTGGAAAAGGATGAACAAGGCAATCGGTGTTTAATAATACAAAGGACGTTCCATGGTCAAGCTGACCTAAATAAATAAATCCCCATTGCTTGTTCTTTTTTTAAAAGATGGTGTTCTCACCATGTAGTCCAGTCCCTCTGCGACACTGTGGTCTCTGGAATAGATGAGGTTGATTTTGGTGCCCTGCACAGCGACAGGGCTGCGGCCAGCGATCTCCCCGGCCATCTCCAGAGCTCCAGCAATCATGGCCTCCTTATCTGCAAACACTCGGCTGGAGAGGAAATGTGTGGAAACACGTGAGACTAATTGCTTAAAAATAGGTGAAAGTTGCTCTTTGAAATGGTGCTCTGTTAGTTCTGGCTGAAAATATGTCCACAACAGACTGGCTTCTTTTTATTATAGAGTTCAGATGATGGATCTACAATATAACACCAAGGAAATCTATTCTTTTTGCAGCTTCTGTGTTACAAGAACAAACCTAAAGCCCCTCTTGTTTTTAGCTGCCATCAGCAGCAGGGGCCTGTATCACAAGGCAGGCTGGTGGTCTACACCGGTTAAACATGTGCCAGCTTCATAACATCAATATGACTGAGTAAGCCTGAAGATTCCTGGCTAACCCAATTCAACAACAAAACGCAGCACTGCATGTGATCCATTGAGAGACATTGTTCTAAAGAGGAGTCTGTACGTTGCATCTCCTCTAATCAGCAATAGAAGGTTGATGCTGCTGACGGCCCAACACGTCAGAATCACTGGCCAGTAACTCTCTAATCGGGTTCAGTAAAAACAATACTACTTAATGAATGAAACACCTGCTGTGTATATGATTCTGTAGAGAAGACATTTACCTGACCAGTCCGCTGCTCTTGGCTTCATCGGCAAACATCTTCCTGGCCGTCAGAGCCAACTCGTTCACTAGGCTGGGAACAATATGGACTTCATACGTAAATGCATATAAAGGTTTTAAACATAACTTTAAAAAAAAGGTAATCAAATCATGAGTATGTAGATTTCTAGGTTCATTATTTATGTTGCACTTAGAAACGTATGTGTGTTTTAAGCCTGTTTGGTGACAATAAAACGTATCCAGATAACCAACACTGCCCCACTTGGATGTCTCTTGACGTGTGATCGACAGTCATTAGTTTAGATTTGTTTGACTTCAGTGAACTGTTGACAGTGCAGGATCATTACAGGTGAAACGTGTACATTTGGAGCTTTTTTTTTTATTCACCATAAAACTTTCACAGAGTTTGAGTGACAAGGAAAAAGGAGATTTGTGTTGAAACAAAGTTAGAAACGTTTAGATCAGCAGGTGGTGCTGTGGCTCCTGTGTCCGGGAGTTTGCTACATACATGTTTCACTGCTACAGCACACGTAATGTTTAACAGCTCGCTGCAGCAGGAACTCATCCTGACTTGTTTTAACATTCTTGGGGTTGTTGAGCTAATCCGTGTATTATTGATACTGTCAGTGTTCAGCACAAACTCTTCATTTGGCTTCTTGTTTGGGTGAACTGGGTGAAGCTGCTCTAGTGTTTTTAGTTGTGGTTGTTTGGGGCTCATCGTAGTCTAATATACAGTTTGTATTTGAGATTCCTCTCACCTTAAAAAGGGAGAGTTTGGATATTTTGAACTTGGTACTTATCCATCGTCAGTGTGTTACTACTCACAGTAGACGGCAGTCGGCACACCCGCAGTTTGGAGAAACAAACTGTAGTACCAGCACAGAAGCAGCTAAACGTATTTAAGTGACCAAAACCAACCTCGGGTTAGTTTCTTTGTGTTATTGTGTGACTTTGAAGAGGGCTTAGATAACGACTTTTCCAGCGAGGTAAAGTGGTGAAAGATGTTCTAAACATAGTGTACACTGAAACTGATATTGTTTTTGGTAGCTGGGCCTTTTTTAGGCAGCTAAAATACTGCTGCCCCCGTCCACAGCAGGACATCTCTTTGCTTCTGAGCGGTAACTCCTGTCTGTTGCTCTAAACACAACGTCATGTACTGTAGGTCCTCACATCAAAACATACAAACTAAACCTTTAACACTGTGTGCCAACACAATGCTTTGTTGTTTCCGTGATGGTCATAGATTTTATTTGAATGTGATTGAAACGCCCACACCGTCCTGGCATCTAGTCTTCCGCGAGAAAGATCATTAAAATGACTTGATTTGTTCTTTGATTATTTCTGTCACGTGTAATGCTTTGCACACATCACAGGCATTTCTACATTCAGCCTGTGACTAACAGTAAGCAGAAGACACAACCTCACCCCTAAACTCTTTGTTTATTTAAATGGTTGTTTTACCTGCGGCTGCCGATGACTTTGGGAAGTCTCTGGAGAGTTCCAACGTCTGCTGCAAGTCCAATGTCAACTTCCTGTCAAGCCAAGCAGAAAAACCCTGAACATCACCCACATGTATCGGACAGAACACCACCTGTATCCTTCAATACAAGGGGTCTACCGATGCTTGTGTTTATGCTTCATGAATTAAACATGCTACATCCTTGGTTTTTATTTTTTACATTCCTAAATTTGATTGTTTGACACCATTGTGATTGATAAATATGATTGACATTCAAATATTAGTTTGTTTTATATGCAGCCCCAAAACTGACAAAGGCAGAAAGGTTTAACTGAATACATCAGTTAAAAATATTGTTAGTTAGATAACTAAAATGGAGTGTAGAAATACATATAAAGCCTTTTCTTTTACCTTCATTCAGGTGATTACATGAATTAAAACTTAATTTATTTTACTCTTTCACTAGCTTATTTGATTTTTAAGCTCTTTTTTTCTCCCTTTTCTTTCATCATTAATCATTTATCTGTTCCCGCAAGAAACGATTCCAATATTTCCTCACCAAATTTCCAAATAATGATTATGAGATGGCCATGTACATACCTTTATCTGGAACCAGGCGTCCTGGGTACACAGACGAATGTCACAGGCTGTGATCAGGTCAACACCTGCCGCAGAGCACAACATCCACAGTGAACATGACGGTCTGAACTCACTGAAGCTTTTCACTTCAATGACACACCCTCCTCTAAACAGTCTTTGCAGCGCAGCGTTCATTGTATCATTTTTGAAGACTAACATTGAAGTGTTTACAAATTGTAGTGATACATTGAGACATTTCTCCTGTAGGACAGCTACTAAGAATGTTTAGCATCCTGGGGCCTGCATCACAAAGCATCTCTGGTAACATCGGCTGTCCTGGATAACTGGTATCATGAAGCTGCTTATCAACCTGCTCAGTTAACTCTGGGTTTTCCAATCCACAATGAGCCGGAGTTGTTAATTACAAGCGAGTGACTTGATCACATATTCAGCAAGGTGAAATATAATATGATCTATATATAAATATTTATTTCTTGACCATCTCAATTAATAAAAGATAAAAATAAGTACAGATAAAGAGAGAAAATAAGTAGTATAACTAAAATAAAAAAGAATAAAGCATGGAAAGCTATATAAAATCATCTGGAAACAAATATTACAAGGTAAAGTGAAAGTGATGCACTTAATAGCAGCAGTCAGCAGACTAATATATGATTAAGTAATGGTATTTGTCTGTACTAATATAGAGATGAAATATCAATTTAATATAGAATATGATGCAAAAAGTCAGTGTAACATTAACATAATATTGTAAATGTTGATATATTACGGGACATGAGATACAGTATAGGGTGAAATGTAGTAATATAGCACAATATATAGTATAGTACAGCAATATAACAGAATAATATCAAATATAAAAAGGGTATAATATAGTATAAAATGTATTATATCCGATCCTCTGACGTTAACCTGCTCTGGATCAGGTTAGCTGTGCTGGATCTGTTACCATGGTGATCTACGCTTGTTGAAAGTGACCTCAGAAACCGGAGTCGAGCCTCAAGCTAGTCCCCTAATCTTACTTTGTGATACGGGCCCCCGGTATGTAAAATCTGAATTTATGGCTGCACCATGATAGTGTATTGATGATGATGTCCTACCTCCCCCAACACACGCTCCATGGACGGCCACCACAACGGGCTTTGGACACTACAAGAAGAAAACAAACACGGGAAAATAAACTGACAACATTTTAAATGCTGTCCAAATACATAATCAAGTCTGGGACCAGTCCGATCTTATAATTCCTCATTGTGATAAACAAAACCTATTTCTGACCTTCTCTATGACGGAGAACGTCTCTTGATACTTCACGATTGTTTTTCTGATGTTCCAGGAAATTCTGGCGCCATCGTCTCCCTCTGGTTGGAGGATGTCGCCGGCCATGTCCATCAGGTCGATACCTGGAGCACAGCACAGAGAATAAATACAAAGTTAGTATGAAGATAGTGTCATAAAGAAATTCAAGCAGCCTGATATAAAGACAATTCTATAACCCACCAGCTGTGAAGAGCTTCCCAGCTCCAGAAATGATCACCACTCTGCAGTCCGGGTCAGCCGCTATCTCATTAAAGCAATCCACCATCTCACTGGAAGAAGAAACACAAAGTTTCCTATCAGTTGGATAAACTGTTAAATAAATCATTTAGTTGTAAGTGATTCAATCATGAATCTCCATGGTTTACTTTTTAAGCAATTTTGTATACAAAAGAAAACTACAGTGTATCTTAACCTGTTGAACCTTTAAAGTTCCTGAGATAAATACGATTGCTCAAAAAGATATTAAATGAAGGCAGATTAATACTTTAAGCATTAATTGTTAATTTTGCATGTTTTTGGTGTCATGGACATATTATCGTCTATTAATGAAAACATTCCTGCCTCCAGAAAGCTCTGTTCATGGCGTTGCGTTTCTCAGGGCGGTTCAGCTCTACATGTGTGATGGACTCTGCTGGGTGACTGATGGCCAGGGAGGTGTAAGGAGAGATGGCACTACCCGAAGACGACATGGCCCTGACCACAGCCTGACCGGGCAGCCAGGATCTCCTGTCTGAGAGGAAAGAGACATAATGACGCAAACAAGACGAGTTCGTCGAGAACAAGTGCAATAACAGGTTGAGACTGAAGTCCTCTATGACCAACAAACTACAAAAGTAACTTAGATATAGAGATCGATACAGAGAGCAATGATGAACACATCATAACATAATCTGTTAGTAGATTCACATACAACTAAATCAGCAGAAATTGAGACTCAATGTGTATATGCAGGGCGATTAGAACAATGCACACATCAGTGGCGTAGCTAGGCCTATTTTAGGTGGGCTTCAGCACACCCAAACTTGAAAACCTAGCTACGCCCCTAGCACACATTATATCTATGGCCTCAAAATCTAATGTACAAAGCGTTTGAATTGAATCATCTTCATTTCTTATTTTGATGCAATTCTTTTTTTAATCACTGGTTTTCACTATTTTCTGACATTGTATAAACCTAACTATTAATCGAGAAACCAATCCGCATGTTCATTTTAATCAAAATAATTATTAGTTGCAGAGTTAAGTATAATAAAAAACATATTAGAGCCTCAGAGATGAGCACGTCACAACAACCTTGCATGCGCTGGTGACCTTTTACCTACAGAGCCCTCCAAAGCTTTAAACCTGTTTTAACGCAGTTAAATGATCGTTTCTCTACAAACTAAAGCGAGCCAACATATCTGTATGCTGCACCTGTACCTGCAGTGTGGCGTTACATTACATTAAAACATTACAGTACAGTTTCCTTAATAACATGACAAACAGCAAACGAGCACAATAAAACATTGTCACTTACATTTGGTGAGAGCTGACCTGACAATCACTGACAACATCGCTCTTTGGACTCTTGAGCAAACGATGTAACTGCAGCACAACCACGCACAGCTTTAATTCACTTCACCTGCTTCACCTGCTTCACCTGCCTGTCTGCAGCTCGGACAGCTGTTAGCGTGGAGCTACTGATGCTAGCTATGGCTAACTAGTCTTTAGCAGTCCTCTTTTGTGTTACAGTTAGCTCGAGCTGTGTCTACCAAAAGTGAATTTGCAGCCCACACCAAATATAACAGTGTGCAGCCACAATACAACCTGTATTAGCACCTAGTGTGTTGTTACGTGCTGTGCGTGACGAGAGGTCAGGGAAGTTTCTGTGGCTGCCCGTCGATACCACGTGACTCGTTCAGATGGTTAAACCACTGCCACTTTACAGTCTTACAACACTAGTATGACCCCTGCTGTTAATATTATACATTAATACTGTCAGTATCGTTATATTATCATACAATTATTTCCCAAATAAGTGATTTACATATATTGGATACATTACCCATAAGACAATTAGTTTTATTATACAGTTATGTTATACTATCCTAATATATTTGCTAGAAAATAGATACTATACATTACATTAAGTTGATTTTCTTTCATTGTTTACAGTTATTCCCGAGAATTTACTGGCGCAGAAGTATATCAAAGATCACATGAGGTGATCTCTGCCTTTTTTACCAACAGGTAAAACAGGTTTTGTGTGCACATGAAGCCTCGAGAAATTAACCCTTTTAATGAACCAATCAACTGGAAAGCTTTAATGCTTCATAAAGCTTCATCACTACCAACACCTTCTCAATTAGTTTAGCGCATCTTCTTCTTCTTCTTCTTCTTCTTCTTCTTCTTCTTCTCTCGGTTTATTGGCAGATCGCAAATAAGTTTTAGGTGCAAAACGCCACCTGCTGTACAAGACTGTGTAACTTCACTTACACGTTATTTTACCATTTTACTTATGGATGTATACATCCACGATTTAACCTTTTTTAAATTCTTCTCAACAACCTTGTGTCACTTAAAAAAAGTAATTAAGGTCTTCCTGGTAATCTTATCCCCTCCACCTTCTGTTCCCAATGTCCCTCACAGGTTCAATTCCTGTCCCAGCTCTTAAACTTTGTAATTTAGCGTTTCTATTTTTACATCACAGTTCATTTAGCTGATGCTTTTGTCCAAAGCGACTTACAATAAGTGCAAACAATCATGAGGATACAACTCCGAACAGCAAGAATCTTGCAAGAACATTAGCTTCAAATTGGTACAACCCTTTAAGTGCAGAACAATAGCTTCAAAGAAACCAAACCAATGTAAGTGCAACAAACAAAGACATACATTCGTTGAGCTGCAGTCGAAACAGGTGAGTTTTCAGTCTGTGACGGAAGGTGTGAAGACTGTCTGCTGTCCTGACATCAATGGGGAGCTCATTTTGGAGCCAGGAAAGCAAACAGATGCTTTTGTTTGAGGGGAATCTGAGTCCCACTCGCAGTGAGGGAGGAGCAAGCCGATTGGCCGAGTCCAACTATATGCAAACGGGATAATTTTTTACCTACGTAATTATAATGTGTAATCAGTACAATATAGTGAGTGGTGGAAATGAACTACTTACATTTACTTACAAAATTGTCCGTTTATTATTTAATCCATCTCAACATGGTTCGATATATTTACATATATCGGATACATTACTCACAAGACAATTACAGTTTATTATAAAGTTATGTTATACAACATGTTCACTAGAAAATAGATATTGATATAATGGATAACATGGAATATATGTATTTTTCATTGTTTACAGTTATTTACTGGCACAAAATACAGTATATCAAAGATCACATGAGATGATATCTGCCTTTTGTACACTCTTGTACCAACACTTCTGCGTACCAATGACTGTAAAGCTTCATTACATTTCATCTCACCATCACTGATTAAAGTTTATACAGATTATAAAATAGCTAATGTTAAACAAGAAGATGGATATACTAGTTTCTAGTGGAGAACAGAGCTGACTGCAGGATTCAAGCTGAGTTTCAATTGTTTTAATGTTAACTCTTTACAACACCATATATTTGTTCCACCTTCAGAAGACTTCAACAAATATTGGAAAAAGGGAACTTCTGACACAAGTGAAACAGCTTCACAGCAATCAACGTCGAACATTAGTGCTTTGATGTATTATCATATTAATTTCTATTAACATAAGTTATCAGGGGAGAGCGCGGACGCAGTCCCCCACTACCACAAATTATGCAGTCGAGATTCCCACATTTGGGGAATTCGCAGAGGTCAGCTCAGCCGGAGTGCAATGGCCAAGCCTCGCCCTGGGTGAACCACCTTGTTGATCATGGTATCTCCCCTGCCAGGTAAGTATGAGTTGTACACGTCAGAGACCGGGAGCCTGATCCTGGGAAGAACTGTTCTCTGTGACGGTTTAACGCTAAAGAAACACAACGCGAGCAAAAGTAAATGAGAAACTATCACAGCAGTGTCACATTGTCCAAATGTCTGGTGTAGAAACGTAGCATTAAACCGGGTTAATGTCTTGTCATTATGTACTGCGCGTTATAAGCCTGCAGTTATATTAGATGACACCTCATAAATACCACATATGAGCAGTTAGTAATAATAATAATAATAATAATAATAATCTTTATTTGTATAGCACCTTTCATACAAGAATTGCAGCCCAAAGTGCTTCACACGCAAAAACATAACAATTAGTACAAGGACAGAATAAGAGCATTTACAGTACAATAATCACAGTGATGACGTAAATGAGTGTGAAATAGTGTTAAAAAAGCAGAATTAAAATAGTATAAAATAACATTAGATATCATGCCTTGTTTCCGTATCTGTGCCGTATTTAACGACCCTCCTGCCGGGAAACCACATTCATCACATCATTCTTGAAAAGGTTTGAAACTATCAGGGCCATATTTTGAAAGCAGTAGTAGTACGCTAAATAGATTTAAAGTAGACAAAACTGTCAGCGTCGTTACTGATCAGTAACCTCGTTTATACGACGATATGCTTTGACAACATTACATTTACACTTTCAGCGTTGGAGACTGAGCAATCAACTGCGCACGCGCCAAAACCACGCAAAAAGAGATTTTTTTTCTCCATTGTTTACAGTTATTCCCGAGCGTTTACTGGCACAAAATACAGAATGAGAGATGATCTCTGCCTTGTTCACACTCTTCTACCAACAGGTAGTTTCATGTGCTCATGAAGCGTCGAGAAATAAACACTGCAGCAAACCAGTTGTGGAGAAACTTCATCTCTCATCACTGATGAAAGATTACACGGATTATAAAATCATATATCGCCTTCAACATCGTTCACTCTGACAACCTTGAAATGCATCAAGTGATGAACAGTTGACGCACACTGCATTGAATTACAGCTAAATTAATATTTACTTTAGACATTGAGAGGGGGTGCACCGTTCCTGGAGGTACTGCAATACCAGGTCGATGCGTGGAGTGGACGGAGCAAGCCCCTATTCCATCTCCCTATTCCAAAAATCAATTTAATATATGGTCCCCGGGTAGGGGACGTATCAGATATTAAACTGATAAGAACAGATACTACACTTGATCTTAGCCAAAAGGCCGAGAAGCGATACCATACTTCTGCCGGAGGTGAGCACCAGCTTCTCTGCACAGTCATCTTCTCTCACGGTTTGGATATATGTTTTAGTAACAACACAACTTAATGAGATAGAAAAACAGTACAACTCACACAGTAGATGACTAAAAAGGAGGAATATGGCAGCACACTGTGTCATTTTAACAAAGTAATGTTGTCGCATGTGCTGCGACAGAGCGCTTCCTGGTCACGTGTCACAATCTAGTCCAATAAGAATTTAAACGCAAGCGCTGTTTCATTTACTGTCAGAGAGAGAGCAGTAACTTCTAGTTTAAACACATCTAATGTGATCTGAATCATACATGCAACAATAACTTAATAACGTTTCATAATTCCTCTATGAGGGAATAATGTAACGTCTGATCTGTTAACGGCTGGACAGACGACCGACAGCGCTCCAGTGCACACCAGTGGACACCAGAGTGAACTGCACGCTATGTACACTATACTTTCTTATCTTACTACAATATACATTTATCCTGGTATTCCCCTTAAAATATGGTAAAGTACATGCAATACAGTAGGCCCATTTATTTTTTAATTAATAGTTCACTATTACATATTAATTCTGAATTAATTTAAATGTGTTTTGTTGTACTATATATATCATTATCATGAGAGCACATCCTTCAGAAGAATATCTCAGGCACACAAAAACTGCTGTTACTGTTGTTTATTCATTGATTGTATTTATATTTGTTTGCACTACTATGTTTGTTATTGTGCCTGCATCTGTTTGTACCTTGTCTTGTATCTTGTTCTCTAGCTGTTTTTGTATCTTATTGTTTGCACCTTATGTTTCATTCTTTTGTTTTACACCGGGGACCAAGAAAACATCATTTTCTAGATGGTGTATTGCACTGTATAGATGCAAGTCTCTTTTATCTCGTATGTGATGTTGACCAAATAGATAGGAATAAAAAGACCTGTAATAAATATCATTGACCTACTTTCCTTTTTTCCATTCTATATTAAGGTTTCTTGACTTTTGCAGTACTGTTAATGTTTATTGTTATGCACCATATCACAAAAGCAAATTCCTTGTATGTGAAATCATACTTGGCAAAAAACTGGATTCTGATTATGAAAGATCCAACTGAGCTAGAATAAGTAGTCCATTATATTAATATAGTCAGTGGTGAAAGAAGTATTCAGATCCTTTAAATTGTACTAATAGGCCTACTTCAGTGTTGTATTATTCTGATGTTTCTGGATTAATATTACTGCTGCATTAATGTGTATGTTGCATTGTAATGCTGAAGAAGGTTGTGCTAATTTTAACTACTATGCCTTCTGCTCAGAAAAACTCTTCATCCTTCAGTTTTTCAGCTCAATTTAAATTTGAAATCAACAAATCTGGAGATACAGGATTTTAATTGAACAAGAAGGGTATGAAAATTTAAATTAGAAAAGTAACTAAAGCTGCCAGACAAATGTAGAGGAGTAAAAACTACATGATTCGTCTAAAGTATAAAGTTGCATGCAATAGAAATACTCAAGTAAAGCAGGTCTACAGTCATCTTGAATTTGTTCTCAAGTAAAGTACTGGAGTAAATGTACTTAGTTTAATTCCATCAGTGTAATACAAATGTTTTTGGGAACTTTTCAGAGTTGCCACACAGCTGTAGTCGCACGTTCAGAGCTGCAGAACCCAACGTGCTCTAAACTATCTGTCATCAGTTGAATTACTTAAAATAAATACAATTGCTATGAATGACAGTTTGTGAGGCAGCTCAAATCTTCGTCAGCCCACAAAACTCAAAAAGAGAAAGTGTGGTGTGTTTTTAAAACTCACGACACTTCATAGGCTAATGTTTAGGCTGTAAAGCCTCACACCAGAGCAGGAAGCCGTTCAACAGACTCGTCGAACACGCCGACAGGCGCCACAATAACGAGGACATTTAACTTCAACACTTTTCCTCGCATTTGTACACGTTTTTATCCACCTGCGCGACGAAAAAAGACGAGAGAAACGTTTTAAAACTGAACAGACACCTGGATTATATATATATATATATATATTATATATATATATATATATATATAATATATATATATATATATAGTCTTGAAGCAGATTCGGGCCACCTCTGGTAGCCAGTGAAGGGAGTGGAGGAGCGGTGTAATGTGTGAGAACTTTGGTAGATTGAAGACCAGTCAGGCTGCTGCATTCTGGATGAGATGTAGAGGTCGGATGGCACATGTAGGCAGTCCAGCAAGGAGGGAGTTGCAGTAGTCAAGGCGTGAGGTGACAAGAGCCTGGACAAGAATCTGCGTCACCTTCTGAGTCAGTAAGGGACGTATCCTCCTGATGTTGTACAGAGTGTGTCTGCAGGAGCGGGTTGTTGCAGCGATGTTGGCACTGAAGGACAGTTGGTCGTCCAGTGTCACACCCAGATTCCTTGTAGTCCGAGTCGAGGAAACAACAGAGGTGCCGATGTTGATGGTAAGGTCTTGGATGGGAGAACCCTTCCCCGGAAGGAAAAGGAGCTCGGTCTTGTCGAGGTTGAGTTTCAAGTGATGCACAGCCATCCACCGAGAGATATCAGCCAGACAAGCCGAGATCTGTGCCTCCACCTGGGTTTCAGATCTGGGAAAAGACAGAATCAGTTGAGTGTCATCTGCGTAGCTGTGGTAGTAGAAACCATAAGAGTGAATGACAGAGCCAATTGAGTTGGTGTACAGAGAAGAGAGGAGGCCCTGGGTCCAGAGGGCCCTCAATGTGTGTGTGACCTGCAACAAGGTACTTGTGTGTTATTAGTACCCCATATTTCCTGGCAAGCTCAGAAAATACATTTGCCACATTTGCATTGCGGTTCTGATAACCGCAACCAGAGGGTAAAGTTATGGACCTGCAGTTTCGTTTTGTAATGCAGGCAGCTGGATTGGGTTTTTGGACACATCAGCACGGCTTGCAAGTCCATTGTCCAAACGGACTTCTCATTGTTCGCAGAATCCTTGTTGAGGGATTCCTCTTGCTTCGCTTCATCTTTCTGGATCACATGTGCATCATATTCGGCCTTACTGATATTCCCATGCTTGAATGAAACACAAACATCACACTGATCTTTTCGCGGAATGAATACGGAATACTTTCCTTCATGGAACACGTGTGAAATGTTGTATCCCAGCGGCCCTCACTCCAGCAGTTGCAGCTGCCTGTTGATATTCCCAATGTCGAAGAAAGGTGGCAATATGTGTAGAGGAAAAATAGTTTGAAGAGACAAAATATTAAGAATTGAAGACAAACGCAAAAGTTACTTTTCCTAGTAGCTAATTACTTTTATAATTATGCAGTAATTGTAAAGTAACTGTTACTTTTGAAAGATTAGATTAGTCTTTAGATTAGTCTGTGTTGTCCCAGAGGGAAATGTGTTCATGCTTCATGGAGCTACAGGAGCTGTTTAGTGTCTGTAACCCACTGGGAGGCTTCATAATTAAACTATAGCTTGTGAAAGTAAAACACTAAATAACTACACAACATTTATAGCCTAGCCTATATTACAGTAAACATGATCACTTACCAATAGGGTACGAGCCCTGAACCATGGAAATAACTTCATTTATCTGGTAGTTTTTCTTTCTTCTTGAAGCAGCTGCCATCTTGTAAAGCTTGTAAAAAAAATGTAGTGCCTAAGTCACACTCTTGAGATAGGCCGTTATACTAACAGGGTAGGAACATCATTATCTTTTCAGTAAGGATCTAGACACGTTTACCAGAGGTGGCCAGCATCATGAAGAGATGATTTAGGCAAAAAAACAATTTTCCTCCAAACATGACTGAGGCCATTAGTTTAAGAAGGTGACGATATGCAACATGGCAATGTACTTAACTACAGGTTTATGTTTTTGTTTAAATCAAAGCTAGTTCCAAAAAATACCACAAAAAGAAATACATTGCAGCAGGAGCAAAAATACGCTATTACCATGTCATGCCGTAGGGCAGTGGTGGGGAACCTTTTTCATGTCAAGGGCCATTTTGTTTTTACAACATCCTTCGAGGGCCATGCTAATTATTGAACTCATAACCTCTGCAAATGTTTTTTAAGACACAGCCCATTTATTTCACTTTTCTTATATGCTGTGCAAAAAAGCAACTTTTTTATCCATGTATCTTTCTCTTTTATCAGAAAACAATCCTTTATTAGTCCCACAACGGGGAAATGTATCTTGTCACAGCATAAGAACATATGAAGTGAAAAGGCAGTACACAATAATTAAATAGGATAAAAAATAATATAAGTACCAAGTGGTTGATAGAAAATAAAGTGAATATTGTAAATGGTAGTGATAATTGCACAAATTATAAAAAGTGAGTATTGTAAATGGCAGTGGTGGAATAGTCTGTTCTTGGTGTGGTGGTCTACCTATCTATCTTTCCATGTTTTTATGTTCCGCTCTGGAGAGAGCTGCTTGTTGGACCAAACTCCGCCAAAGAGCGTTAACTTTATACAAACGCACTTGTCCTTTCAGCTCGTGCAGTTTGACATGTTTTGTGTTTCACCGCAAGCGCGTCCGCACAAACGAGGCACACTACTTCCTCAAAGAAATAATCTAATTTCTCCAGGAAAGTTCGACATTCTGCTTCCATCTTTCTCTGTTTTACACTCGTCACGCTGCGTGATGTCAATGACAGTCTCGTTTAATATTGAAGTTTTTTGACATGACGTGACCACGTTCCGCTTGTGTTGTGTTCAAGGACCCTGACCTTGGCCAGGAAAAACAATCAATTGACCGTCCATTGCTGTCTAGATTATTATTATTTTTTCTAGTTCTATTTTTTTGCGTGTGTTTATGAATTACTTCTAGGGCCGGATCAAATGGTCTTGCGGAACGTATATGGCCAAGTACAGGAGAGATGGCAGAACATCTACCTTCGGAACAAGTACCTTTCCTATAAAGGTCAAGCACCTAGTCTTGCAGAGCATGAGCTTCTTCTGGACTTTCGAAAAAGCACCTGGTCCAGTTGGCCGTGGCATTGTGCGCTGACTCAAAGTTGACCCCTAGTAACTTTCTGAGGTCCAATGCAGAGCGCCATCCCCCCTGGTACATTGGTCCTTTCTTTCCACCGCCCAAAGAACTTCACAGAGGACTTGGCACAATTAAGCTTTGCACCAGCCACCCGACCAAAGTTCTGGAAAATCTCCAAGGACCGAATGAGGCAAACGTCACTGTCCAGCATCAGTGTAGTGTCATCTGCATACTGAGACAGCGTGATCCGTACGCTACCAGGTACCAGTAAACCCTTTACACCTGGGTCAGCCCGAATGGCTGCCGCCAGGGGCTCCATATAGCGGATGTAGAGCAATGGTGAGAGTGGACACCCCTGTCTTACCCCTGCGTGTAACCTGAAAACATCCCCTAGGTGGCCGTTAACAGAAACCGTGCTCCCCACATCTGTGTACAATACACGTAACCATCTTATAAACCCCTGGCTGAAACCGAACCTGTCCAGTACCCTAAACATAAAACCCCAGTGGACCCTGTCCAATGCCTTTGCCTGGTCGAGACCAACCACCATAAATGGAAATTGCCTGTCTGCTGCCCAAGCGACAGCGTCCCAAATGATCTGAAGATTCCATCTCACCGAACACCCCGCCACTCCGCATGTCTGGTCCACATGGACCATGTGTGGAAGTGCCCAGACGATACGCTAGGACCTTTGCCAGAAATTTATAAATTGACACAGAGCATGGTCAATGGCCGCCAGTTCTTGAGGTTTGTATGATCCCCTTCTTCAACCGAATGGAGATAACTCCAGTGGCCAATACTATGTGGCACCTATACAGAGCATTGAGGACAACACCTCCAACTACCGGCCCAAGTATATCACAAAACTTGAGATAAAACTCCACCGGCAGTCCGTCGTCGACACCTTCCACCTGTTCATTCTATGGAGGGCACCCTCAAGCTCATTGAGGGTGAGCAGGACCTCAAAAGCCTGTGCTATATCCAGCGGCACCCACTGTGTCAGACAGTCCAGAAAGACCTCCCCTACCTCTACATCTAAATCAAATCAAATTGATTTGTATAGCCCAATATCACAAATTATACATTTGTCTCAGTGTGCTTTACAGACTGTACAGGTTACGACACCCTCTGTCCTTAGACCCTCGCATCGCACAAGGAAAAACTTCCTAAAAGAAACCCCATAATTAAAGGGGGAAAAATGGAAGAAACATCAGGGAGAGCAACTGAGGAGGGATCCCTCTCCCAGGAAGGACAGATGTGCAATAGATGTCGTATGTACAGGATAAACAACATAGTACAAATACAACATCTGACAGAAATTATGTTTTGTTGAAAAAAGAGAAAGTATGGATGAATCCAGGAAAATGTCAAAAAGGCTTCCCGGTGTCCAGCAGGACCAGGGCAGCAGGCACAGCCACGATTCCTGATCCTGACGTAAACTTTATCAGTGGGAAACCTGCCACATGAGAGACAGAAACTCCGGGGATGATGCCCCGGATGATGAGTTAGTAACATACATTTACATAAATGCATACAGATAGAGAGGGAGAAGAAGAGAGAGGGGGAGAGAGGAAGAGAAGGAAGAGAGCAGGGAGGTGTCCCCCGGCAGTCTAAGCCTATAGCAGCATAACTAGGGGCTGATCCAGGGCAAACCTGAGCAAGCCCTAACTATAAGCTTTATCAAAAAGGAAAGTCTTTAGCCTACTCTTAAATGTGGAGAGTGTGTCTGCCTCCCGAACACAAACTGGAAGCTGGTTCCACTGGAGAGGAGCTTGATAGCTGAAGGCTCGGGGGACCGTCAGGGCCAGCAAGGCCTTCTCTGCTGGCCTAAACATCATCAGAATATAAAATATATAAATTTAATTTTGATATATTTTTTCCACAAATATGGATTAAATTATTCCCCATAGTCTATTCTCTTCATTTCATAGCTTTCCTCTTGGTTGCGCTGCTTCCAGCCTCAGATCGAGATTTGGAGGGCTGGCCTTTATGTTAGAGCTTTTATCCAATCATATTTCAGCCATAATGTGTTGCCAGGGTCCAAGAAATCTGCCCTTCAACAGTGCGGGCGCCTGTAGCTTAAAGTGAACGGAAACAAAACTGTGGCGTTAACCAATCAGATTTTGAGTTGGTGACACCGGGGCCAGCTAGCAGGCGTACGATAACGTCAGCACATGCACGTCTTTTGATGGGAATGCCTGCTATTTACAACCGATCGATTTGGTGTTTGGAGCCATACTGGGTTTGCAAACTTGAGTTGTCTAACCAAGGCAGCAACGAGACACCAAAGCACGGCTGGGCACTTACAAGCAACGGTGCTTTTGAAAACCTTTGGGGACACCCGAGTGGATCTACAGCTCAACGAACAAGTGCGCAGGGAAACGGAGCTCCGCAACGAAAGGGTGAACAAAAATAGTTTTTGGAGAAACAGGAACTTTCATTAAGGGGAGACGATGAAAGTGAGGAGTCCACAAACAGAGGAAACTACGTGGAGCTTCTTTCTTTTCTTGCTGAAAAAAATAAAGATTTGCATTACCACCTGTCCACAAACAAAGTCTTTATTGGGACGTCAGGCAAAATACAAAACGACCTGATTTATGCTATTGCTGAAGGGATGGGAAAAGAGATCAAAATGGAGGTTAAAAAAGCACCCTTTGTCGCTGTTATGGTGGACGAGACGACAGACGTGGGTAATGTAGGACTGTGTAGGACATCACTGAAGGCCTAGGTGTGAAATGCACGGGCAGCCACTGAGCTTCTAGTGGAGAACAGAGCTGACTGCAGGATTCAAGCTGAACATTTGAGCCATGAGTGAGTTTCAATTGTTTTAATGTTAACTCTTCACAACACAATACAGGACTGTCTCAGAAAATTAGAATATTGTGATAAAGTTCTTTATTTTCTGTAATGCAATTAAAAAAACAAAAATGTCATGCATTCTGGATTCATTACAAATCAACTGAAATATTGCAAGCCTTTTATTATTTTAATATTGCTGATTATGGCTTACAGCTTAAGAAAACTCAAAAATCCTATCTCAAAAAATTAGAATAGTTCCTCAGACCAAGTAAAAAAAAAGATTTATAACAGCAAAACAAAATCAAACATTTGAAAATGTCCATTAATGCACTCAATACTTGGTTGGGAATCCTTTTGCACGGATTACTGCATCAATGCGGCGTGGCATGGAGGCAATCAGCCTGTGGCATTGCTGAGGTGTTATGGATGCCCAGGATGCTTCAATAGCGGCCTTTAGCTCATTAGCATTGTTGGGTCTGGTGTCTTTCAGCTTCTTCTTCACAATACCCCACATATTCTCTATGGGGTTCAGGTCAGGGGAATTGGCAGGCCAATCGAGGACAGTAATGCCATGGTCAGTACACCAGTTACTGGTGGTTTTGGCACTGTGGGCAGGTGCCAGATCATGCTGGAAAATGAATTCCTCATCTCCATAGAGCTTTTCAGCAGACGGAAGCATGTAGTGCTCTAAAATCTCTTGGTACACAGCTGCATTTACTCTGGGCTTGATGAAACACAGTGGACCAACACCAGCAGCTGACATGGCTCCCCAAACCATCGCTGACTGTGGGAACTTCACACTGGATTTCAAGCAACTTGGATTTTGCTCCTCTCCAGCCTTTCTCCAGACTCTGGCGCCTTGACTTCCAAATGAAATACAAAACTTGCTTTCGTCTGAAAAGAGGACTTTGGACCACTCTGCAACTGTCCAGTGCTTCTTTTCCATAGCCCAAGTCAGACGCTTCTTCCGTTGTCTTGAGTTCAGAAGTGGCTTGACCATGGGAATACGGCTATTGTAGCCCATTTCCCGGACACGTCTGTGAACAGTGGCTTTTGATACCTGGACTCCAGCTTCAGTCCACTGTCTTTGAAGCTCCCCCAAATTCTGGAAGCGACTCTTCTTCACAATGCTGTTAAGGCTGCGGTCATCTCTCTTGGTTGTGCAGCGTTTCCTGCCACATTTCCCCCTTCCAACAGACTTTTTGTGGATGTGCTTTGAAACTGCACTCTGTGAACAGCTTGCTCTTTGAGACATTTCTTTTTGTGTCTTACCCTCCTGATGGAGGGTGTCAATGATGGTCCTCTGGACAGCAGTCAGATCAGCAGTCTTCCCCATACTTGTGATTTAGTTTACTGAACCAAGCTGAGTGTTTTTCAAGGCTCAGGAAACCCTTGCAGGTGTTTCGAGTTAATTAGACGATTCAAGTGATTCGTTGAACACCCTACTAGTATACTTTTTCATGATATTCTAATATTTAGAGATAGGATATTTGAGTTTTCTTAAGCTGTATGCCATAATCAGCAATATTAAAATAATAAAAGGCTTGCAATATTTCAGTTGATTTGTAATGAATCCAGAATGTATGACATTTTTGTTTTTTTAATTGCATTACAGAAAATAAAGAACTTTATCACAATATTCTAATTTTCTGAGACAGTCCTGTATATTCGTTCTACCTTCAGAAGACTTCAACAAATATTTAATCCGCAAACTGATTTCATTAGATAATTCAACTAAATATAAATGAGGGTATATTAATAATAATTTTATCACAGGAGCTTGTTTTGCTATAGTGGCAGACGAGAAACAACATCGAGCATCATGTGAAATACTATAACTATGTTACAGAGTCTTACTGCATAGCTTCAATTAAGTATTATTATATTTTCTATTAGCATAATTATCAAGGGAGAGCGCAAACACAGTCCCCCACTACCATAAATTATGCAGTTGAGATTCCCACATTTGGGGAATTCACAGAGGTCAGCTCAGCCAGAGTGCAATGGCCAAGCCTCGTCCTGGGTGAACCACCTTTTTGACCATGGTATCTCCCCTGCCAGGTAAGTATGAGTTGTATTCATCAGAGAACGTGATCTGATTCACAGATACAACATGCTGACTGGAGGTGCTGACAACATATCTTTTACCAAAACCAGAGGCTACAAGGGGGAGACAGTCTACAGGACTTTAAGGTGGAAGAAACACGTTTGAACTGAGGCTGACAAAGAGTATTTACATTTTTTTCAAAAGTAGTTTGATCCACATTTGAAATTCAGAGGAAAGAATAAAAACACACATTTGTTTTCTCATATTACAACCGCTTCCTGTTTCTTTGTTTACTGCTGGTGGCATTGCCACCTAGTGGTCTGCAGTGTGAACAACGCTGGTTGTTTTGTAAACATAAATCCAACACTTCAACAGAATCACAAACTGCAGCCTCCACAATGATCATGCAGCTGAATCTAGACTCTCTATAACTGTTAAGGACTTAATGAATTGATTGTATATATACTTGTATGTTTCTGTGTATTGCTACCAGTAGGAGAAAAATAATTCAATAACTAAAATAAAGTGCACTGCACACATAATCAGTGTTTCTCAGGCTGTGAAAGCACACTTGAGAAAACTGTGGGTTTAGAATTTAAATTTTTTGGGAAAGAGCAGAACTATAGCAACGAAGTCTAACAACAGATTCAGTCCAATCAATCATTGTGAGGATTTAAGAATAAATGGCTGTTTTAAACATGTGGAAAGGGCAGTGAACACAGCACGTTTAACAATCTTATCTCTCTCACATGCAAATTACATGTTATCACTTTGAAGCCTTTTACTCCCAAATCAATGATTACAGATACAACTGTCCCACATCTTAACAACTTACTTCTCCTTGGGATAAGAAGACACAGTTCAAACTATCAGAGAGCGCAGCCATCTATGCAACTCAACACATATTACGGAGACAACAGTTTACACAAACAGCAGTACTCATGTTCGTACTTGTTATCTTGTATTGTGGTGATTTATGCACAGTGTTTCTGTTTAACCACGGATTCATAAATAGTTATTAATACACAAACTTGCTGCCAAATTAACATCAAATGCTGACCTGTCTCATGTGCTTCTGTGCTGTTGAATTTTCCACTTCAGGGTCTGAGAAGAAAACTCTGTATTTCATTGGGACATACTCTCCCAGTCAGGAGAGGATTTGAGGCGTCCCAGGTAAGACTTTTTTTAAATTCAGCGACAGTGTTGCATTGAAATATTGAACATTAATAGTAGAAAAAGCCAAACAATACAGTTGTACTGTGTAATAGCAATTTAAATGTCTACTGTTTAATTATGTACAAGTTCCCTATGTTAAACAAGCCAACTGCCATTTGATGCAAACATAGGAGTGTTGGTTAGATCAAACCAGACGCATCCTGATTAGACTGATTAATTCACTGATACACTCAATATTCTGTTTACATAACTATTACCTTACAAGCATCACCTATTAATCACCTCGTCTCCAAACCAAATTCTATAAAATGCCGATGTGTTTTCTTCCAACCTGTGCCCTCCTGCAGACTACACCAGTGCTCTGTAGGACTGGTGTCTTTGAGATCTCAAATAAATGCACAAAGACAACTCTGTCTCTAACACCATTTATTTGACTTTATATACATCTCTCCAGAGTAAGGCAGGAAAACTTCCACAACAACTGCTGAGTCAGTGAGTCCAACACGCAACGTGTTTGACATCCAGTAATAAAATAAGTTGTGTTTTAGGCAATAATGCAAACAATTCAATGGTTCCTACTTCTTAAATTATATTTTTCTTTGTCCTCCATGATGAATGCACTGAATATTTGGGGGTGTTGGCCACTTGGTTGACAAAGAAAAAGCAGTTTGAAGACATCAAATTGTTTAAATTAAAAGATAATTAACAGATCAATCTATAATGAAATTTAGTTGAATCACACTGGCCCTATAAAATTAAGTACAAAGTTTGGAAAAGTTTCCAAACTTTAATAAACACATTTCATTGGAATGAATTGTTTTTCACACATTACCTTGTTTAATATTGTTACGACCCGGCTCGGCAAGGGAAAAGGAGAGTAACAAAAGTGTCAGTATAGGAACACGTTTTAACACACAATTTAACAAACTGTGTGTCAATATATTTTAACTGCAAGTGTGTTCTTGTGACAAGTAACCAATATGTACTTAGAATAATAAAACATGCAGTAATTATTAAATGTATTAAAATATACTTGTGTCCATAATTCTTGAGCGTAATTAATTTTATTCTGCCATTCCCAATGTGGCAATTTATCATGACATCACGACATTCAGTATTTCCCCCCCAACTTTATTTAAGTCAACTGTTTACAAATATTGACAATGTGACACAAATCTATTTTATAGTCTATGGACACAATGCAAAGATTTAGCATATAAAACATTTGTCATTATAAACAAAATGAATATAACTACATAAAAGTATAAAGAATCTGCCACATCTATTCACTTACATTACATCTATCAAACCACAGGGGCTCATTGATATATTATATTAATTATTTTTCACATGAGTAGGAAGCCCCGCACGAGGCAGGGCATCAAAAATTAGATTGAACTCAAAGTGTTCCTCTCCACGGAAATCTTTAGTAAAAGGCGAAAGATTTATACGCTCTGAAGAGAAACAAGAGTATACTGCTCCTTCAACCAGAAGGTGGAGCATCACATGTTCCGACATACACCCCACAGTGACGGTGGCAGTGCGCCGGTATTTCACAGCAGGGGTCACCAACCTTTTAGAAACTGAGAGCTGCTTCAAGCGTACTGAGTAATACGAAGGAATACTTCATAATGTTTAAAAGTATCAACACAATAAATATAACAGTACAAACAATCCGACATATCTATTTAAATACGACATTACATCTAGTGGTGGGCGGATAGATCTAAAATATCGATACCAACGTTGGTCAATACTTGCGTGATGAGATCGATACTTAAGTTTCAGTTTCTCTTCTCTACGTTCAGTACACAACTCTCGTTAAATCATCTGGATGTGCATCTGCAAACATCGTTCATGCTCACTCTAAAACTTAAATTAATTTCTGTTTGAGTCCAACTATATGCAAACGAAATAATAATAATAATAATAATAATAATAATAATAATAATAATAATAATAATAATAATAATAATAAGACAATTACAGTTTATTATAAAGTTATGTTATACAATATGTTCACTAGAAAATAGATATTGATATAATGGATAACATGGAATATATGTATTTTTATTGTTTACAGTTATTTACTGGCACAAAATACAGTATATCAAAGATCACATGAGATGATATCTGCCTTTTGTACACTCTTGTACCAACACTTCTGCGTACCAATGACTGTAAAGCTTCATTAAACTTCATCTCACCATCACTGATTAAAGTTTATACAGATTATAAAACCTTCAGAAGACTTCAACAAATATTTAATCTGCAAACCGAACAATTGTCAGATTCCTCTCTTGTTCACTGACTGACAGACGTCCTATAAACATCAGGGAGCAGTCGTGGCTGATTTCATTAGATCATTCTAGATTTACTTATTTAAATTAAACTAAATATAAATGAATAACATTATCACAGGAGCTTGTTATGCTATAGTGGCTCATGAGAAACAGGGAACTTCTGACACAAGTGAAATAGTTTCACAGCAATCAACGTCAAACATCAGTGCTTTGATGTATTATCATATTAATTTCTATTAACATAATTATCAGGAGAGAGCGCGGACGCAGTCCCCCACTACCACAAATTATGCAGTCGAGATTCCCACATTTGGGGAATTCGCAGAGGTCAGCTCAGCCGGAGTGCAATGGCCAAGCCTCGCCCTGGGTGAACCACCTTGTTGATCATGGTATCTCCCCTGCCAGGTAAGTATGAGTTGTACACGTCAGAGACCGGGAGCTGATCCTGGGAAGAACTGTTCTCTGTGACGGTTTAACGCTAAAGAAACACAACGCGAGCAAAAGTAAATGAGAAACCATCACAGCAGTGTCACATTGTCCAAATGTCTGGTGTAGAAACGTAGCATTAAACCGGGTTAATGTCTTGTCATTATGTACTGCGCGTTATAAGCCTGCAGTTATATTAGATAACACCTCATAAATACCACATATGAGCAGTTAGTAATAATAATAATAATAATCTTTATTTGTATAGCACCTTTCATACAAGAATTGCAGCCCAAAGTGCTTCACAGCAAAAACATAACAATTAGTACAAGGACAGAATAAGAGCATTTACAGTACAATAATCACAGTGATGATGTAAATGAGTGTGAAATAGTGTTAAATAGATTTAAAGTAGACAAAACTGTCAGCGTCGTTACTGATCAGTAACCTCGTTTATACGACGATATGCTTTGACAACATTACATTTACACTTTCAGCGTTGGAGACTGAGCAATCAACTGCGCACGCGCCAAAACCACGCAAAAAGAGATTTTTTTCTCCATTGTTTACAGTTATTCCCGAGCGTTTACTGGCACAAAATACAGAATGAGAGATGATCTCTGCCTTGTTCACACTCTTCTACCAACAGGTAGTTTCATGTGCTCATGAAGCGTCGAGAAATAAACACTGCAGCAAACCAGTTGTTGGAGAACTTCATCTCTCATCACTGATGAAAGATTAGACGGATTATAAAATCATATATCGCCTTCAACATCGTTCACTCTGACAACCTTGAAATGCATCAAGTGATGAACAGTTGACGCACACTGCATTGAATTGCAGCTAAATTAATATTTACTTTAGACATTGAGAGGGGGTGCACCGTTCCTGGAGGTACTGCAATACCAGGTCGATGCGTGGAGTGGACGGAGCAAGCCCCTATTCCATCTCCCTATTCCAAAAATCAATTTAATATATGGTCCCCGGGTAGGGGACGTATCAGATATTAAACTGATAAGAACAGATACTACACTTGATCTTAGCCAAAAGGCCGAGAAGCGATACCATACTTCTGCCGGAGGTGAGCACCAGCTTCTCTGCACAGTCATCTTCTCTCACGGTTTGGATATATGTTTTAGTAACAACACAACTTAATGAGATAGAAAAACAGTACAACTCACACAGTAGATGACTAAAAAGGAGGAATATGGCAGCACACTGTGTCATTTTAACAAAGTAATGTTGTCGCATGTGCTGCGACAGAGCGCTTCCTGGTCACGTGTCACAATCTAGTCCAATAAGAATTTAAACGCAAGCGCTGTTTCATTTACTGTCAGAGAGAGAGCAGTAACTTCTAGTTTAAACACATCTAATGTGATCTGAATCATACATGCAACAATAACTTAATAACGTTTCATAATTCCTCTATGAGGGAATAATGTAACGTCTGATCTGTTAACGGCTGGACAGACGACCGACAGCGCTCCAGTGCACACCAGTGGACACCAGAGTGAACTGCACGCTATGTACACTATACTTTCTTATCTTACTACAATATACATTTATCCTGGTATTCCCCTTAAAATATGGTAAAGTACATGCAATACAGTAGGCCCATTTATTTTTTAATTAATAGTTCACTATTACATATTAATTCTGAATTAATTTAAATGTGTTTTGTTGTACTATATATATCATTATCATGAGAGCACATCCTTCAGAAGAATATCTCAGGCACACAAAAACTGCTGTTACTGTTGTTTATTCATTGATTGTATTTATATTTGTTTGCACTACTATGTTTGTTATTGTGCCTGCATCTGTTTGTACCTTGTCTTGTATCTTGTTCTCTAGCTGTTTTTGTATCTTATTGTTTGCACCTTATGTTTCATTCTTTTGTTTTACACCGGGGACCAAGAAAACATCATTTTCTAGATGGTGTATTGCACTGTATAGATGCAAGTCTCTTTTATCTCGTATGTGATGTTGACCAAATAGATAGGAATAAAAAGACCTGTAATAAATATCATTGACCTACTTTCCTTTTTTCCATTCTATATTAAGGTTTCTTGACTTTTGCAGTACTGTTAATGTTTATTGTTATGCACCATATCACAAAAGCAAATTCCTTGTATGTGAAATCATACTTGGCAATAAACTGGATTCTGATTATGAAAGATCCAACTGAGCTAGAATAAGTAGTCCATTATATTAATATAGTCAGTGGTGAAAGAAGTATTCAGATCCTTTAAATTGTACTAATAGGCCTACTTCAGTGTTTTATTATTATGATGTTTCTGGATTAATATTACTGCTGCATTAATGTGTATGTTGCATTGTAATGCTGAAGAAGGTTGTGCTAATTTTAACTACTATGCCTTCTGCTCAGAAAAACTCTTCATCCTTCAGTTTTTCAGATCAATTTAAATTTTAAATCAACAAATCTGGAGATACAGGATTTTCACTGAACAAGAAGGGTATGAAAATTTAAATTAGAAAAGTAACTAAAGCTGCCAGACAAATGTAGTGGAGTAAAAAGTACATGATTCGTCTAAAGTATAAAGTTGCATGCGATAGAAATACTCAAGTAAAGCAGGCCCTAACCCTAGCTAAGTTTTGTTAAAAATGTGATTCATGCAGGCACATAACAATGAGTATTGTACGATCATTTATTAGGAATCAGAAGGTGAAAACAATTATAGCTTATTACAAAACAGTAACACAATTTACTCGTGAAATATGTAAGGATGTTGGTGTGAATGGCATAAACTGAGGGCTTACAGTGTCATACCTAATAAATAAACAGGCAGTCCTTTCCCCAAAAATGGCCGTATGGTTTGACTGTGCAAGCAGCTTATTAATTGAACAATTTAGGTTTATTGTTAAGGAGCGACCTCTCATGGCCATAGTCATTTTGATGGGAGCAAAGGACGAATTCGGGTGACCTAGTTTAAAGAAGGTTGTGTCAAATCGATGGTTACCATCTAGACCAGACCTGGGCCCTGTCCGGCCCGCGTGAGGACAATCGTAAATTATAACATGTATGAAAATCATCTTTGGGTGCAGAACAATGATTACAAGTAAACTCTTCCAAAATATTTGTGCAATATGAAAGATGACACAAAATAATAAAAATAAATAGTACATAATTGAATAGATTATTTTCCAGTTGGGAATGTAATGATTATTGTTACCGGTAAATACAGTACTGACTCAAGGTTTGGATGATTCTTTGGGTTACTTCACAATCGTAAATTATAACATATATGAAAAAGTATATATATATTTTTAAACAGCACCCTTTTCAAAATAAAAGCAACACCATTGTATTGCGTGCATGGTGTAAATTACTTTCTAACTGTGTTGCTATTATTTTGAAAAGGGTGCTGTTTTTCTTTATTTACGTACGCGCGTGAACAGCTACAAGTGATGCTGGCCGGCTAGCCCTCAAAATGTCCGCTCACGCCAAAATAAGAAAGATTGATACAGAATGCCGATGAAGAGCGGGAAAAGGAGTCGGTGCTTTGCTAGCTGCAAAACCAACAAGGACTTTTAAAACATTGCACATCTAGAGATGCAGCTGTCAACACAACGTATGTCTTATCCCATAAAATGAAAGAGGAGAACTTTCCACACATGAGGAGACACGCTCAGAAGATTGAGGTCCTCTTTGGATCGACCTACATATGTGAACAGACATTCAACCACATTTCAGTGCACTTGTTCAAGCCCAAGACAGACTGGATGTTTCTCACTGAACAAGTAAAGTGAACTGAAAAACATCAAAAGCACGTATTGCTTTTTGTATAAAGTTGATTACTTGCTTATCTTTACATACTGTAAAACACCTTTTCAGTATTGGTTTGTGAAGAATACTGATGTAATGATTGTTTTTACGGTTTATTACTTCTCTAGGAGTATTTTCCTATTTGACCCACTCCACAATTTCATATATTTATAAGAAGAGAATATCTTTTGGCGATTTTTATAGTTACAAACCATAACAAAGGAACATCTTAACACAATGTTCTCATAATGCATAAAACTTACAAACTAAATGATAAAAGATACAAATAAAATCCCTTCTATTCCTTTTCTCTTGATGACATCATCAGGAGTTGTCTCCTCTTTGAGAACTAAATGTTCTCTTCAAATCACAAAGTACTTCCACTAATACGCAGTTTAATGTAGAAATGAAGAATAATGTTTAAGATGCGACGATGAGTATCAAAAACAAGAAGTCTGATGAAGTTTAAACAAGTACAAGTGTATATCAGAACTCCAGCAAGAGAACTTATGAAAGGTGAACAGGTTGATGCACTTTAAGCTTTAAGAAATATATTTAAGTAACCCAAGTTAATTATATATATATATATATTTAGATATGAACTGCTCCATCTTCCACTCGTCTCTCCAGCAGGAGGACCAGTTGATCTGAGCTAATACAAGCTGAGCCTGCAGGTCGGTCCCAGGCAAACAATTACCAATAACTACATTTGATTCTGTGGTGAAGCTCCATAAATATACTTCACACCGTGCAGCTGCTCCTCTTTCACCTTGCTGTCTTCCTCGGGCAGGTTTGTTCACACATCCAGTTTGATGGAGTCCTCTGAAGGACAACAAGAGAAAGAACTCAATGAAAACTTGAATGAAGCTGAGAAACATTAGCAGACAACATTCTGGAATATTTTATAAATAGAATATATATTTTATATATCAAACAGAAACAGAATTGAAAGTAGTTTGTGTACGATGAGGGCATCTCATTTTAAGATCAGATGTTCATGTAATATCTGGATGAATGGAGGATATGCTACAATACTCACATGTTGTGTGTTTCTCAGCTGTGATCAACTTCTTATTGATCCTGTAGGAACACAATCCCAAAAGTTATGTCTCAGGTTTAAATAACAGTTTGTTGTTAGAGTCAGCCCGCTTCAGAGTCCTGACACGAGCCGACTGATGGAACGCTTTACATGGCATCATATCTTCTGTGCAAACACTACAACTGACTGCAGACAGCTCTGAGCCTGCATTACAGGAAGTAACTCGTCTTTAGTCTGGATCCAAAAACCAAACACACTACCTGTCTCACTCTTCTGTAAAGTCACAAGTTCCAAAGTTACAACTTCTAACATGTTGCTTGGCTTTGCATTGTCAGCTTGTGTTTTATTGTTAGTGGAAGAATGAAAGAAAAGAAACACGAGATGAAAGAACAGGAGAACCTGCAGGCAATGAGTGAAATCACTGATTAGTTCTGCTAAGCTAAGCTACAAGTGGAAGGTAGAACTGGGGGATTCCCCAACGTGAGTAACACATTAACCCCCCTGTTAGTACAATACTGCTGAACCAGCAGAGACTGAGTCGGACCCTGACTGACCTGAGAGTCTCCAGTCTGCAGTCTGGACTCTCCAGAAGGTCACGCAGCAGCTTCACTAATGAATCCTGCAGCTTGGTGTCCCTCAGGTCCAGCTCTCTCAGATGGGAGGGGTTGGACTTCAGAGCTGAGACCAGAGAAGCCCAGCTGATCTCTGACAGACTGTCGCTCCTCAATCTGAATAAAGAAAACATGATGTCGATACAAATCCATTTATTATCCAATCAGATGTGTTCAGGTTTGAAATGTGTGGCTCAACATTACTACGTCCTAATCCATGAATTGGAGTGACGCTGTCATTCTGTTATTGTGCTCATCATAACATCAGCTTCTACTTTATTATCTGTGGAAACACATTGAAATGAATGGAAACAAAGAATTCTTTGTGCTTGAGAAAGTAAACTTCATCAGTGTACACTAATATTAGTTCAGATGACCTTCTGTATACAGATGTGAGCGTTTACCACACGTGAACATGAATGTACTTTAATAACTAACAGTGGACATTTGCTACAGCTGCTTTAACAAACAGTCGTCTTCTGTGACTGCAGACTCAATTTAGTGCAAGAAAAGTCAAAATATGAACAAAAGGACATTTACGACTTTATGATGTAAATTATTAATGAACATAAATTATGTTCAATAATTCATTAAACATGTTGGATCTACAGTAGTACCAGAGAGTCAGTGAACTGACCTGAGAGTCTCCAGTCTGCAGTCTGGACTCTCCAGAAGGTCACACAGCAGCTTCACTGTTGAATCCTGCAGCTTGTTGTAACTCAGCTCCAGCTCTCTCAGGAGGGGGGGGTTGGACTTCAGAGCTGAGAACAGAGAAGCCCAGCTGATCTCTGACAGACTGTAGCCCCTCAATCTGAATAAAGAAAACATGATGTAACTTTAGAAAACAATGTTGCTGCTTGAGTTAGTTCAAGGTGTAACATTGAATGTGTAAAGGTGTGTATTTTTGAAAAGCCTGAGATCAGACAGACGGTGTTACCACGGGAACAAGAGGAAGCTCCTCTGATACATGTGTTTCATGTTCTTTACACAATTAGTGGAAAAGTGAAAGATTAAAGAATATTGTTGGAGAAAAACTGTCTTTAACCGATAGATTTCATAAAACTTAACAAACTGGGGTTTGTTTATGAAACGGGAAGACTCTGAAGAATGTGTAGCAAAGGGAGTAAACCAGCTGAAGGGCCACAGGGGCCCATTGTGGATCTCATGCTTTCAACATATGGCTCTGATCGTTTCAAACATCTACAAGAATGGTGATGAACGTGGTTTCAGGAGGTCGTTAAGTACGGCACAGATACAGATACTAGGCATGATCTCCAATGTTATTTATACTATTTTAATTTTGTTATTTTATATTATTTTAATTGACTTCACACTCATTTACATCAACACTGTGATTATTGTGCTGTAAATGCTCTGTCTCATCTTCTACTAAGTTTGATGTTTTTGCTGTGAAGCACTTTGGGCTGTAATTCTTGTATGAAAGGTGCTCTACAAATAAACCATATTATTATTATTATTATTATTATTATTATTATTATTATTATTATTATTATTATTATTATTATTATTATTAAGGTTTAATAATCTGTTCAGAGCTGAAGAAGTTTAGAGGTCACTGTCAGCAATGATACAAATGTGTTGGTAATCAAAGCTCAAACTCTCTGCAGCCTGTTTCTCTCTGTCATCAGATGTTTAACAACCTCATTCATATCTCTCACACACCTCAGTACTGACATCTTCTTCACTGACTCATGGAGCACAATGTGAGTCTGTGGAAGCTCAACAACTGTCCCGTCAAACATTTACTTTCTCTACTTTACGTCATTCTCCACAATATTCAGACATTTGAAAAATAAAGAAGACAATAATAATAATAATTACAACGCCTTCACCTGTCTGCAAATTGTGCCAATTATATTTACTACACGAGCTACAGTCAGTGAACTGACCTCAGCGTCTCCAGTCTACAGTTTGGACTCTGCAGTCCAGCAGACAGCAGCTTCAATCCTGAATCCTTCAGTGATGTTATATACAGGTGCAGCTCTCTCAGATGGGAGGGGTTGGACTTCAGAGCTGAGGCCACGACTTCACAATCAGTCTCTGAGATGTAACATTCATAAAGTCTGTCAGGACACATATAATACAAAATGTGTTATTATGAAAGAGGAAACATTAATTTATTTCATGCATTTGATGACAAAACATTTGCTGTTAGACATTTTAATATCTTTATTGAGTTTAATATATGCATTGTCCCCCCCCCCCAGGATACTCGGGAGATGCCCACAGGATACTGAACCTCTATTAAAAAGATTGAGGCCTACATGAAAGGGGGAGAAATTACAAATGGAATCCGGGGCGAGGACGGCAGCAAAGAGCACGATGGATTCATGAGCAGGTAATCTAAAGTGATTCTTACACACATCTGCAGTTTCCCAGTTATATTTAGATGTTCTTTAGTGTTGTTGGATTATAAACGGCGTAAGGAATTCTTTGTGTGTTGTAACTGCGTCTGAACTCCCCTGTCTCTGCTCTGGCATCTTCAGAACACAAGGCAGGACAAGCCGCTGTGACATCAGTGGTTCATCTGATCTCACTGTGTTTGACATGAAACAATAACTCTCATCACTTATCACCTGCAGACTTGTAATATGTGTTTAATGTTGCAGATGAAGGGAGAGAGTAGTGCTGCAGTTACATTGAGGCTTCCATAATGTCCACAGTGTGTCAGTGTGATCTGATCCTAGGTCTGTCTCTGCTAGCTACCTTCTGCTGTCACTGACTGTTGACAAACGCAACAGAAAGGAAACAAATCATTGAAAGTATCAGAGAATAAATGTTAATATAAAAACTCAGGTATTACCTGTGTGTCTGATGTAATGATGAAGAAACTGCTAGAATGTAATAACAACTTCTCTGCATTCACTCAGAACTGTAAAATGTGATGAAACCTCGAGCACCTCTAAAGTCTTTAGTTTGACAAGGTCTGCATGTCGCCTCCATCCCCCAAAGGAATGTAATGAGAGGAAGAAACTGTCAAGTGTAACAATTATTAGAAATAAATAGAAATCTGTTCATGAACTTCACAGATAGAAGCTGAAAACACTTGTTTTGCTCTCACAGCGTTTGAAACAGCTCAAGAACATCTGAAACTAAATAATGAAGTAAAAAGTGGATATATTTATTAAATAAAATGAATTTTCTCGTGTATATTTGAAGAACTAAACTTCTAATCTACTCTGATTTATAAAGTTAATCACATCTGGACTTACAAAGCCTTTCTGCAGTTCCTCACAGCTGGAATCAGTCTGTGTCGTCCCTCCGTTGACGTGTTGTACTTCTTCAGGTCCAACTCATCCAGAACCTCCTCTGACATCTGCAGCATGTGAGCCAGAGCTGAGCACTGGATCTCAGATAGTTTCTTCTCTGATCTGTTCTCTGACTGCAGGAACTCTTGGATCTCCTGATGTACTGAGTGGTCCTTCATCTCTGTCAGACAGTGGAAGATGTTGATGCTTCTGTCAGGAGAGGTATCTTCACTGCTCATCTCCTTCAGGGTGTTGATGGCTCTCTGGATCATTTCTGGACTGTTGTCTGTCTGACCCAGCAGGCCTCCTAAGAGTCTCTGGTTGGACTCCAGAGAGAGGCCGTGGAGAAAGCGGACAAACAGGTCCAGGTGGCCATTCTTACTTGTGAGGGATTTCTTCATGGCTTCAGACAGGAAGACATCCAGGGATGAGTCCTTCTTCCAGTCACTCCCCAGGAAGTCATTCTTCCAGTCACTCCCCAGGAAGTCCTTCAGTACCTCTGTGTTCCTCTTGCAGTAACAGTGAAACAGGTAGACTGCAGCCAGAAACTCCTGAATGCTCAGATGAACAAAGCAGTAGACTGTTTTCTCGAAGATCACACTCTCTCTTTTGAAGATCTCTGTACAAACTCCTGAGTAAACCAAGGCCTCCGTGGCATCAAGACCACACTGCTCCAGGTCTTCTTGGTAGAACATGATGTTTCCTTTCTCCAGATGTTCAAACGCCAGCCTCCCCAGCTTCAGAAGAAGTTTCCCGTCAGCCTTCGTCAGCTCCCGTGGACTCGTCTCATGTCCCTCATCATACTTCTGCTTCTTCCTCTTGGTCTGAACCAGCAGGAAGTGTGAGTACATGTCAGTGAGGGTCTGGGGCAGCTCTCCTCTTGGGTCTGTAGTCAACATGTGGTCCAGAACTGTAGCAGTGATCCAGCAGAAGACAGGGATCAGACACATGATGTGGAGGCTCCTGGATGTCTTGATGTGAGAGATGATTCTGCCGGACCGTTCTTCATCACTGAATCTCCTCCTGAAGTACTCCTCCTTCTGGACGTCAGTGAAGCCTCGTACTTCTGTTACCCTGTCCACACATGCAGGAGGGATCTGATTGGTTGCTGCAGGTCGGGAAGTTATCCAGACGAGAGCCGAGGGAAGCAGATTCCCCCTGATGAGGTTTGTCAACAGCACGTTGACTGATGACTGCTGTGTGACATCAGACACAACCTCATTGTTGTGGAAATCCAGTGAAGGTCTGCTTTCATCCAGGCCGTCAAAGATGAACAAAACGTGACAGACAGCGAGCGTCTCTGCTGTGACCTTCTGTAAGGTTGGATGGAAAACATGGAGCAACCTGAGAAGACTGTGCTGCTCAGCTTTGATCAAGTTCAGTTCCCTGAACGAAAGCGGAATCACCAGACTGACATCTTGGTTTTCCAAACCCTCTGCCCAGTCCAGAGTGAACTTCTGCACTGAGAAGGTTTTTCCAACGCCAGCGACGCCGACCGTAAGAGCGACTCTGATGTGCACCTGTTGGTCAGGTGAGGCTTTAAAGATGTCGTGGCACTTGATTGGAGCGTCACGGAGGGTCTTTTTCTTGGAAGCTGTCTCAAGCTGCTTCACCTCATGTTGAGTATTAACCTCTTCACTCAGTCCCTCTGTGATGTAGAGCTCAGTGTAGATCCTGTTGAGGAGGGTTTTACTCACTGTTTCTTCACTTCCTTCAGTCACACGTTCACATCTCCTCTTCAGACTGATCCTATGTTTATCTAAAACCTCCTGCAGACCTCTATCTGCCGAAAGAGAAGACACATGTGAGATTAATAAATATATATAACAGATCATAATGTGCTGTACAAACAAATGAAGTAGGAATAATCCTGTTTTCTGACATGAAGACAGCAGCAGACAGATGTACAGTCTTACTGTGTGCACAGCTGGTCTGACTGGCTGTCTGCAGTCTTGTTCTGGATCTTTTTCCACACTGGGGACAGGGGGAGTCTCCTGATGAAGCAGACTGGTCCCTGTATGAGGCGATGCACTGTCTGCAGAACCAGTGTCCACAGCTGGTAGAGACTGGATCCTTCAGGACGTCCTGACACAAAGCACAGCTGGACCGCTGCTCCTCCACAGAAACAGGAGTTTTGCTCTTCTTTCTGTGGAGATGAACACGTTCTTTATAACACATCACAATAGTGCTGGCTGATGTTCACTGATTGGTACAACCTATGTCTCCAACATGATAACAGTTTAGTCCCAGTTGTCTACTGTGTTTCTTTACTGTACTCTACTGGGCTTATGTTATCATACAACAGTAGATTATAAGAGAACATAAAAACTGAATCCTCTTCAGGTCAGTTTACAGAAGAAACAGACTCTTACTTTGTGTCTGAGGGTCCAGGTTCATTACTGAAGTCTGGAGGTTCGTACATAGACCCGTCACTCTTCAGAGACAGACATCTGGGGACTGCAGACACTGAGCCGTCCTCCTCATCTTTTAAATCATTCATCTTCTCCAGTCTGAGAGTTACTGTACACACACACACACACACACACACACACACACACACACACACACACACACACACACACACACACACACACACACACAGTATAAAGTATTATTTATCTGAAGGAGAAGAATCTTCTCCTAAAGGAAACTTCATCCTTCAGTTCATCACAAACATCATCTGGAGATACATGTTTAACTGACAGGAAGAACTGAGACCAGAACAATGTTTACCTCTGAGATGTAGTGCAGTACAAGTATAAAGGAGATTTACTCAAGTGCAGTACTTCAGTAAAAGTACTTATTGATATTCTGATTGTGGATCCATTATTTAATAACCAGATTATGATCGTGGTGTCTTTTGAACGCTGGAGATGATTTATTAGGCTAAATGCTTCAGGTAAAGTAGAGAATATATAACTCCTATCAAACCAGAAGCTCAGGAATCATCAGCCTCACGTGACTGAACGGAAATGAGCAGAAATAAAAGTGTAAATGTAAAAGTGTTCCTTGCTGACAGACAGACTCTCCGACTCTCTGGATTGAATTGTATCCGTGATCAAAGTAAATGGAGAAATAACTGAAAATAAATGTATTTCTACTAAATGATAAAGTAGTTTGTGCTTGTGTTGTTTATATTGTGATATAATTAACTAATAAATGTATTATCTTGTGTAATAACTGAAACACGTATTTACATAGATAATGTGAAGAAATGTTAGGTACTATATATATTAAATAAAGCTCAACTCACTTATAACTGTCTCATCATATCAGGGATAATTGGGATATTGTGAATGCATAATATGAGCGCGCCCCCCTGGCAGAGTCATTCGAATACCCCGTATGATGTGACGTGATGACGTCAGATGTCAAAGACCGGAAACGATAGAAAAACTGATGTAAACGAGAGGCGGGACGTTTTTCTGCGGAGCAGGGGAGAGAGAGGCCGCAAAACAGGAACGTCTCTCAGCTGAGAATATGTTCCATGCTTGACTTATCATATTAATAAATATATCGATTTAGCTACAAGTTTTCTGTATTGATTCGACATTCAAGCTCCGATTTCTTCAACTCTTTCCTCAACAATATCTACAGTTACATGTTTTAACGAGCTGGTAAATAAACAATAAAACACAAAGGTTTAGAGTGGAGCACTTGAGTTTAATGTGATCTGTGTTCCGGTACAAACTGCAGTATAAACTGTGTCTCTGGAGGGAAAAGGCAGAAACTTCTTCCTGCTCAGATGTCAACACACTCTGCGCATGTCTGCTATCAACCCGGAGTCACTGTCAGCACCGGACACCATGTTTACAGGAGCACGGCTTTTATTTTGAAACTACTTCCGGGAGTTCCGCCCCGAAACGGACACAAAGTTAATTTGAACTTTTAGAAGGTAAAAAGCAAGAAGAAGAAGTTTAGTGTTGACTGGTTGGAGAAAGAACAAGCATTGATCCGGAGGGTGACGGGTTGTGAGGCTGCTCTCCATCTGGACTGTGCTGCTGTGTGACATGTAGCGATGATGCTCACAAACATTTCATCACATTGGACTCCAGGACTCTGCTTGTTAGAGACACACAGCAGGACACACTAAAGAATGAATGTGTAAAACCCCAGCAGAGCTGCTGTTAACACTCACCCTGTTCTCCTGCTGCGGCTCTGTCAAGGAGAAAATGGCGTCTGTCAGTTCGACTTTGTACTTTGACCTTGTCCCTCCCTGTTGGCAACTCCTCCTGCGTTTCATCAGCAGCTTTATTGTGTGAATCAGTGGCTGAAATAGTGGCATCACGTCTCGTGCTCCTTTTTGTGTGGAAAGGGGTTAACGCTATTGTGGAAACATGAATTTATCATCTTAGTGTCACTTGCTCAATCTTAGATGCACACTGCACTTTTATACTTTGATTTATGTACTGAACACATCACCATGTATGTTGGTGTACTTTTATATCTTGATCCATGTGACGTACACTTTACTATGTATGTATATTTGTGTACTTTTATACCTTGATTAAAGTACCATACGCATTACTATGTATGATGTTATATTCTTATACTTGTGATCAGAATTATATGCATGTCCATGATTAAAAAGAGTATGTTGTTTATCCTGTACACACGACATCTACTGCACGTCTGTCCGTCCTAGGAGAGGGATCCCTCCTCAGTTGCTCTCCCCGAGGTTTCTTCCATGTTTCCCTTTAATTATGGGGTTTCTTTTAGGAAGTTTCTCCTTGTGCGATGCGAGGGTCTAAGGACAGAGGGTCTAAGGACAGAGGGTCTCAGGACAGAGGGTCTGAGGACAGAGGGTCTAAGGACAGAGGGTCTCAGGACAGAGGGTCTGAGGACAGAGGGTCTAAGGACAGAGGGTCTCAGGACAGAGGGTCTAAGGACAGAGGGTCTGAGGACAGAGGGTCTAAGGACAGAGGGTCTAAGGACAGAGGGTCTAAGGACAGAGGGTCTGAGGACAGAGGGTCTAAGGACAGAGGGTCTGAGGACAGAGAGTCTAAGGAAAGAGGGTCTCAGGACAGAGGATCTAAGGACAGAGGGTCTAAGGACAGAGGGTCTCAGGACAGAGGGTCTCAGGACAGAGGGTCTAAGGACAGAGGGTCTCAGGACAGAGGGTCTCAGGACAGAGGGTCTAAGGACAGAGGGTCTCAGGACAGAGGGTCTAATGACAGAGGGTTTAAGGACAGAGGGTGTCGTATCCTGTACAGTCTGTAAAGCACACTGAGACAAATGTATAATTTGTGATATTGGGCTATATATATAAATACATTTGATTTGATTTACTCACACGGAGGGAGTTGAACTGTGGCACACAGGGTGCAGGGAGCTAGCTTTGTCTAGACCAGGGGTCACTAACTGGCGGAGAGGCTGAGCTCTGGAGAAGAAGTGCCACTGATGATCGCGCACACACACACACACACACACACACACACACACACACACACACACACACACACACACACAGTATAAAGTATTATTTATCTGAAGGAGAAGAATCTTCTCCTAAAGGAAACTTCATCCTTCAGTTCATCACAAACATCATCTGGAGATACATGTTTAACTGACAGGAAGAACTGAGACCAGAACAATGTTTACCTCTGAGATGTAGTGCAGTACAAGTATAAAGGAGATTTACTCAAGTGCAGTACTTCAGTAAAAGTACTTATTGATATTCTGATTGTGGATCCATTATTTAATAACCAGATTATGATCGTGGTGTCTTTTGAACGCTGGAGATGATTTATTAGGCTAAATGCTTCAGGTAAAGTAGAGAATATATAACTCCTATCAAACCAGAAGCTCAGGAATCATCAGCCTCACGTGACTGAACGGAAATGAGCAGAAATAAAAGTGTAAATGTAAAAAGTGTTCCTTGCTGACAGACAGACTCTCCGACTCTCTGGATTGAATTGTATCCGTGATCAAAGTAAATGGAGAAATAACTGAAAATAAATGTATTTCTACTAAATGATAAAGTAGTTTGTGCTTGTGTTGTTTATATTGTGATATAATTAACTAATAAATGTATTATCTTGTGTAATAACTGAAACACGTATTTACATAGATAATGTGAAGAAATGTTAGGTACTATATATATTAAATAAAGCTCAACTCACTTATAACTGTCTCATCACACACACACACACACACACACACACACACACACACACACACACACACACACACACACACACACACACACACATTACTGACTTTAATGTCTTAACCAACAGGGAAGCTTGACACTTGAACAAGGGACTTGTACGGCCACTTATCATATCTCCACTTCCTCATTTGTATATTTTATGGCACAAAATGTCTTAGTTAGGACCCAGACGCCGATCTCTCCGGACCCGGACCTATAATCAATAAATTATTGAGGGATTTTCTATTTTAACCGGCGCAGCTTCTCTCGTTTTTACGGCACTGGTTTAGCGGCTCAGGAAACTCACAGACCAATTACATGCGAGTTAAGCCATCCCACGTGATGCTACTCAGCCAATCAAGTCTGTGCATTCCAACCGGCAAACATTGCGACTCTGAATAATACAGATGAGAGGCGCGTGACAGACGGAAAGAGGAGTTAGCGATACAGAGAGAGAAGACGGAGAAAGGGAGAGAAACACAGACGAGTGAGCGGCAGACAGGGAGAGAACAAGAACTACTCAAGGCGCTCTCCAAGAAGAGAGAAGTCAACAGAGCTTTCAACCCAGAATGGACTCATTCATGTTCATCCTTCCCACTGGAGCACAACACCAGCGTCTCATATGCTCAGAGACCGTGGTGCTCATTAACAGTGGTGAGGTGAAACGCCACTATGAGACGAAGCACAACGTTTTTGACCAAACAAACCCACTCAAGTCTGAACTGAGGGCACAGAAAATAAGCACTCAGAGCCCAATATGACTTAGATTTGTGACTAAATAAAGCAAATAGGCCACCTGTCAGCATCATCAGCCACAGAGAGCAGTTTAACCCAGGATGTGCTAGTCTGGGTTAAACTGCGTAAACCTGAGGGTCAGCCTGAGGGTCAGCGTGAGCATAAGCGTAAGCGTGAGCATGAGGGTCAGCGTAAGCGTTGGCGTAAACGTCAGAGTAAGCGTCAGAGTAAACATCAGCGTAATCAGAAGGAGCAGCATGGGGAACAGGGTAGTAAACAGGAGAAGGAGCAGCAGGACCATGTTGTTGCCCATCCATCCCATAGTTTGGGAGGCGCTGCTCACTGTCTCCATTACCTTCACGAGGCTGAGCCTCCTGAAGCCCGTCCATAGCGTCCTGGTCCTCAGGCAGGATGGGGTCGTCGGGAGGCCACACAGATCCACCTGAGGAACACATTTTTAATTTAAAAAGACACATTCTGCACTTCCAATAGACTTAAACAGGGGGTCTAAAGGCCTAGTGACATTCTGTCTCTGCTCAATTAGGGAAGAATCAGTCAATTTAATAACATCATTCTACACAATAGTCTTGTTCTGCTTCTAAAAAATATCTGAGAATATATAATAAGCTTTGAAAAACACTGAGATACAGACAAAAAGATTTAAGTGCACAGACCTGGTTCCGCAATTACGCACGCTTCAACGTGTTAAAAGTTAACAACATCTCCGAATACATTTTAAGCAGCAACCTCAACTGTTCCCACAGAGGAACGTGCCCTGGTCTGTTTACACCTGCACGTTCTGACGTCGCGACGTTTGCAAAAACGTTCGATTATCTCCATGGTGCACAAAAATAACAATTATTTTGGCATTTTTTTTAAAATGGCCCGGTCGCCATCTTTTTTCCTCAATTTTCGACGCCAAATTTAAAAATTTGAGACCCTCAAACAAAAATAACGGTGTTTTCAAATCCCTACACCATTGTTAACACATTCCACAGCTGTCCCGCGAAATATATTACATTCTTATCACATAATTATTGTTTTAGACCAAAATCAGTTTTTTCCTTCAGGCCAACCAACATTCTATTAACTCTTAATCTTAATATTCAACAATTTAACATAATTAAATGCACATTTCGTACTGAAATTCACCTTTAGGCAATTAAGGAACATTAATAAATACATTTATCATGAAATTAAAATATGTCTTACCTATAAAAGCAAGGAACCACCGAGCGACCCGGGTCAGCTGGCGCTCCTCCACAGGGGATCCAGCAGAATCCATGTTTTCAACGAGAAAGATTTGCTGTAGATTTACTCCAAAGGTTTTTCTTCAGCTCAGTTATCCAAAAGTTGTTTTCAAGGCGATCAGATATCCAAGATTTCAGCTTTCCAGGTTTCACAAGTTAACTCGAGTCAAGTCAAAGCGCAAAAGACAATTCGGAAGACCTGCAGCTTTTACGTCACCTCGTAGAACGTTAACGTCCTCTTTCCATGACACGAACTAACGGACGTGCGTGCGTGTGCGTGAGCGAGTACAGTAAATTGTAACGATCGTAAATGGGACTTTTGTATGTGTACAGGTGTTTCTATAAATAAGAGACGTGTATGATGATCTATGGTGATGAACACACCCAGCCAGGATCACTATAACACTATTTACACAAACAATGCTACCCCAGGCTACTCGGGGTACGATAACAGACTCCCAACACAAAGTATGAAAATGAAAAGAAGGATATTGAAAAATTGTGAATTTCATCTTCCACTGTCTGCTCTTTGCACCTCATCTTTGGGTGCGGAACAATGATTACAAGAAAACTCTTCCAAAATATGTGTGCAATATGAAAGATGACACAACATAATAAAAATAAATAGTACATAATTGAATAGATTATTTTCCAGTTGGGAATGTAATGATTATTGTTACCGGTAAATACAGTACTGACTCAAGGTTTGGATGATTCTTTGGGTTACTTCACAATCGTAAATTATAACATATATGAAAAAGTATATATATATATTTTTAAACAGCACCCTTTTCAAAATAAAAGCAACACCATTGTATTGCGTGCATGGTGTAAATTACTTTCTAACTGTGTTGCTATTATTTTGAAAAGGGTGCTGTTTTTCTTTATTTACGTACGCGCGTCGTCTAAACATTAACCATGTTGTTGATGTTGTAACTAAAATAGTTAACTTCATCAGGGCAAGAGCATTACAATCACAGACTGAACATCGTGACATAGGCTACCACGCCGCTGTCAGGTGGCTCAGCCTGGACAAAGAGTGGGACCTGAGAGAAGAGATTCAAGACTTCTGTGTGAAGAAAGGAAAAGACGTCCCACAGCTTTCAGATGCAGACTGGATGGCAGACCTTGGTTTTGCTGTAGATGTGACTGCACTACTGAATGAACTAAATGTCAAACTGCAATGCAAGGGCCTTTTTGTGCATGAACTGTACAGCGCAGTGAAGGCTTTCATGAGAAAGTTACAGCTTCTCTCAAGCCAAATGGAGGACAACATTCTCACCCACTTGCCAACACTGAAGGAAGCCACACCATCAGCTGATCACCTCCACAGGTACTCATCCATGTTAGAAGCACTGCATGGTGAGTTTTGGAGGCGATTTCAAGACTTTGTTTTACTCTTCCCTGAAAGAGGAGAACTTTCCACACATGAGGAGACACGCTCAGAAGATTCTGGTCCTCTTTGGATCGACCTACATATGTGAACAGACATTCAACCACATTTCAGTGCACTTGTTCAAGCCCAAGACAGACTGGATGTTTCTCACTGAACAAGTAAAGTGAACTGAAAAACATCAAAAGCACGTATTGCTTTTTGTATAAAGTTGATTACTTGCTTATCTTTACATACTGTAAAACACCTTTTCAGTATTGGTTTGTGAAGAATACTGATGTAATGATTGTTTTTACTGTTTATTACTTCTCTAGGAGTATTTTCCTATTTGACCCACTCCACAATTTCATATATTTATAAGAAGAGAATATCCTTATTCTTTTGATTACCAGTAGCAGCTAATCACAATATATAATGTACTGCTTTTTACAATGGGAGAAAATTAATATTGAGCAGAATTAAGTTTAATTTCTTGTTGATTCGGCCCTCCAACACAGCTCGGGTTTCTCATGTGGCCCCTTGTAAAGATTAATTGCCCACCCCTGCTGTAAAGCCTCACACCAGAGCAGGAAGCCGTTCAATAGACAGGCGCCACAATAACGAGGACATTTAACTTCAACACTTTTCCTCGCATTTGTACACGTTTTTATCCACCTGCGCGACGAAAAAAGACGAGAGATTAGAGAGAAACGTTTTAAAACTGAACAGACACCTGGATTATCCCCGGAGGCTGCTTCATTGATATCGCTACCTAACGTTAGCTAATTACATACGCAACAGGAAAAGCGACACCCTTGTACTTTGGTTTTGTAATGTTTACAAAGGATAATAGAATAAACTTGTTATTTACTTACTCTAAAGCGCTGTTGGTCCTGAAATGTCGCCGAAAAAACAGACAGTAACTGTTGAGCAGGCGTCCTGTCCGGCCTGAGGGCAGAAGTCAGTGATGACATGAACAGAGATCCACCTCTGCTGTGAACTAGACTGTGTGCAGACTGTTCAAATTAATATTAGCTTAAACATAGTTACACTAAGCATATACTGTAACAGTAACTTATTTATTATATATTTGTATAATTTATTTACACTGCTTTTTGTTAATATCATCACAGTCAAATATGAATCTATATAATAGTGTATGTAGTAAGCTGTCATCCACCTACTTCATGTAGCCTATATAAAGCAACTTGTTACATTTATCATTGCATATTTATTCCATCCCCCTTTGCACTATTACATTACATTACAGTTAATTTAGCTGATGCTTTTGTCCAAAGCAACTTACAAAAAGTGCAAACAATCATGAGGATACAACTCTAAACAGCAAGAATCTTGAAAGTACATTAGCTTCAAATAGTTACAATCCTTTAAGTGCAGAACAATAGCTTAAAATAAGACAAACATAAGTGCAACATACAAATAACTTTTTTTTTTTTCATTCGCCGAGCTGCAGTCAAAACATGTGGGTTTTCAGTCTGCGACGGAAGGTGTGAGGCTCGTTCCATCAATTTGGAGCCAGGATAGCAAACAGGTGGGTTTTATTTGAAGGGAATCTGGGTCCCACTCGCAGTGAGGGAGTAGCGAGCCGATTGGCCGATGCAGAGCGAAGTGAACGTGCTGGGGTGTATGGTTTGACCATGGCCTGGATGTAGGAAGGGGCTGATCCATTCACAGCACGGTAGGCCAGCACCATAGTCTTGAAGCCGATTCGGGCTGCCACTGGTAGCCAGTGAAGGGAGTGGAGGAGCGGTGTACTGTGTGAGAACTTTGGTAGATTGAAGACCAGTTGGGCTGCTGCATTCTGGATGAGCTGTAGAGGTCGAATGGCACGTGCAGGCAGTCCAGCAAGGAGGGAGTTGCAGTAGTCAAGGCGTGAGGTGACAAGAGCCTGGACAAGAATCTGTGTCGCCTTCTGAGTCAGTAAGGGACATATCCTCCTGATGTTGTACAGAGTGTGTCTGCAGGAGCGGGTTATTGCAGCGATGTTGGCACTGAAGGACAGTTGGTCGTCCAGTGTCACACCCAGATTCCTTGCAGTCCGAGTCGAGGGAACAACAGAAGTGCCGATGTTGATGGTAAGGTCTTGGATGGGAGAGCTCTTCCCCGGAAGGAAAAGGAGCTCGGTTTTGTCAAGGTTGAGTTTCAAGTGATGCACAGCCATCCACCGAGAGATATCAGCCAGACAAGCCGAGATCTGTGCCTCCACCTGGGTTTCAGATCTGGGATGAATGACAGGGCCAATTGAGTAGGTGTACAGAGAAAAGAGGAGGAGACCCAGGACGGAGAGCAGGTGGCAGGACGGGCAGAGGTAACGAGAGATAGAATTTAATTTGAAGAGAGGGGGAAAAAGAAGTAAGAGTGGGGGGGAAGTGATGTGGATGGTGAACAGTTGATGTTAGTCGGTAAGTCGGAAAATGAAGAGCGTATGTCATCTATCTTTTTTACAAAGTAGTTGACAAAGTGAGACGGTAGGAGGGAAGAAGGAGGTGGGGGACTGGGAGGATCGAGGAGGGTGGCGAAGCTAGAGAAGAGTTTTTTGGGGTTAGAGAAAGAGGATTGAATTTTTTGTTGGAAGAAAGTGCTTTTTGCTTCCGAAATAGAGGAAGAGAAAGAGGAGAGTTTGAAAGGCAAGGAGGACGTCAGGGTGTTTTGATTTCTGCCATTTTCTTTCAGCTCGCCGTAGGATGGTTCTGTCCTTTCTGTTTCATACATGGTGGTGCAATGTAATATGAACTGCATTAGATTTAGCTAGGTGTACTTAATAAATTGATTGTATATACGCTGTATGCTTCTCTGTGTTCTCAGAAAGAAAACATTGAAATAACTGGAATGTATTTGTACACATATACAATGTTTCTCTGGCTGTTAAACCACATTAAAGAAAACTGTCTTCAGGATTTTCACTCTTGGGGAATAAGCAGAACTATAGCAATGAAACCTAACAACAGATTCAATCTATCCATCAATGAGAGGATTTAAGAATTAATTGATGTTTTAAAAGTCTTCTTTTAAAGGGCAGTGAACACATCACGTTTAACAACCTCATCTCTCTCACCAGATTTATTTAACAGTTAAATGTAAATTACATATTATCAATAGTAAAACCTCTGACCCCCAATTCAAGGATTCTAAATTTAGTTTCATTAAACATATATTATTTACTTTAAACATTGAGAGGGGGTGCACCATTCCTGGAGGCACTGCAATACCAGGTCGATGCGTGGATTAGACGGAGCAAGCCCCTATTCCATCTCCCTATTCCAAAAATCAATTTAATATATGGTCCCCGGGTAGGGGACGTATCAGATATTAAACTGATAAGAACAGATTATTATTTATTAGTTTTTATTACAAAAAAACTTTTCTCGAAACAAACATTTACACAAATACGAAGTGCACAATAGCAAAAATATTCCTTCAAATTAAACCGTCACACAACTATTCAATATATACAAATCAAACAGTCAGACAAAATACAACTCAAACGTTGTTCATTGCCATTTCAATCAAAATAACCATTTTCTTAAATCAAATATTGTCACCTTCTTAAACTAATGGCCTATGTCACATTTTAAAAATGTTCAGGAAACAGAAAAAACTGAACCAAATATAGACTATTTTATGACAATATATGACTATTGACATACAAATAACACTGTATGTCAATTATGTAACATAAGTTAATTAAATTACTTAGGCCAATGTAAGAACATGGCGTTGTGACTTAGGCAATTTTAAACCTGATTAGGTTTAAATTAGGCCTGATTACTTCTGGAGAAAGTGACTTAGGCAAAACAGTGCACTCCTTTTATTCCCACTACTGTGACAGACCATGGGGAAGGGTCCGCCACAAACCGTGGATGGCCCTTTAATTCAACAAAGCAAACTCAAAAGTTACAACTTAAATCACTCTTAGCTAAATCAAACAAATGGCAGGTAAATCAAACACTGAGGAGGTGTGTGCCTCTCCTCACTTCTCCCTTCCAGCTCTTCTTTGCTGGGTTTTTAAATTTTTAAACTAACCTATTTTCATTTAAAACTATTTCTCCCCTTCATTCTCAGTCATCTTGATGCCTAATTATGTTGCTAATTGTCGAAGAACTGATGACACTGGACGGGCATGACATGTTTCATGGACTGAAGGTCCTGGGACTTCCTCTCCTTGATTGGCAGAGCGTGTGGAAACATTCTGATCCATGCCAGCAGCTTATTTGGCACCTGTAACCTCTGTAGCAGTGCATCCCACGCAGAGTTCTCCGAGAAGGATACCTTGTAATGGACCTCACCATCACTGCTAAACTGAAGAGCCTGCAAATGATGTACAGTCGGATCTCCAGCTTTTTTGCCTGGTCTGATGCTCAAGAAGTAAGAGCCATTCCGTTTCAGGAATTCCTCATGCTTGACTACCTTCACATGGTCGTGTGATGGTCTGATTCTTGCAGTCTGGAGTATGATCATGTCGTCTCTCGGGGTGATGATATCCGTTATCATTTTGCATTCAATGGTACTATGCATGCCCTCCCTCCAGCAGCTGCCTGTTGATATTCCCAATGTCGAAGAAAGGTGACAATAAGTGTCGATGAAATATAGTTTGAAGAGACAAAATATTAGGAATTGAAGACAAACGCAAAAGTTACTTTTCCTAGTAGCAAATTACTTTTATAATTATGCAGTAATTGTAAAGTAACTGTTACTTTTGAAAGATTAGATTAGTCTTTAGATTAGTCTGTATTGTCCCAGAGGGAAATGTGTTCATGCTTCATGAAGCTACAGGAGCTGTTTAGTGTCTGTAACCCACTGGGAGGCTTCATAATTAAATTATAACTTGTGAAAGTAAAACACTAAATAACAACATTTATAGCCTAGCCTATATTACAGTAAACATTATCACTCACCAATAGGGTACGAGCCCTGAACCATGGAAAAACTTATCTGGTAGTTTTTCTTTCTTCTTGAAGCAGCTGCCATCTTGTAAAGCTTGTAAAATGCCATTTTTTTATTGCCTAAGTCACACTCTTGAGATAGGCCGTTATACTAACAGGGTAGGAACATCATTATCTTTTCAGTAAAGATCTAGGCACTTTTACCAGAGGTGGCCAGCATCATGAAGAGATGATTTAGGCAAAAAGACTATTTTCCTCAAAACATAACTTATGCCATTAGTTTAAGAAGGTGACAATATGCAACATGGCAATGTACTTAAATACAGTTTTATGTTTTTGTTTAAATCAAAGCTAGTTCCAAAAAATACCACAAAAAGAAATACATTATATTAGGCCGGAGGTTCCCCACCCCTGCCTTAGGGTTTTACCATTTCCAGCCAAATCCTCCTTTCCACGGCTCCAAGACGGCATGCTTCCTCCACTTTACAATGTCCATTTCAATCCTCCCCATCAAATCCGCTTCCACTCTCCTTATCACTCCCTCTACACCACTGTCCCGATTTCTCCTCACCAGGTCTTGTCTGGCCAGCCACAAACTCCTCTTGACAAGACTAACAATCAAAAATATGAGGAAAAATGAACCCCCCGAGCCTACCCCTCTTTCCACCCTTGCTCATGTCAAAATAAACCAAGGGACTACCTACCTGCCATGATCCTGCCCTAGCCCACACAGCAGCAAATGGACAGTCCCACATGACATGTTTAATTGTCTCCTCACCCGAACAGTTTGCCCTAGGGCACACAGAGGATTTTGCCAAACCATGCCGATACATTAGTTCTCGTACCGGCATGCACTTATGGAGGCATAACCAATTCAAGTCTTTGAGACCATTGTCAAGACCTCGTGGTATTCCTCTCCACGCCTTTGTAGGGGTCCCAATGAAACAAAAATGCAGTCCAGTTTCAGTGGGAAGTGTGGCACATCCTTTCCCCCTGCCTCAATCCCAGCCAACATGCGAGCCCTCGCCACATACTCGCATCTCCCGCCCATAGGAAAGAAAACACGAAGCGCACGAGAGGCCTCCTCATACTGACTGGCAGTGGGTATATATAGGCCAAGTACAGGAGAGATGGCAGAACATCTACCTTCAGAACAAGTACCTTTCCTATAAAGGTCAAGCACCTAGTCTTGCAGAGCGTGAGCTTCTTCTGGACTTTCGAAAAGCACCTGGTCCAGTTGGCCGTGGCACTGTGGGCTGACTCAAAGTTGACCCCTATTAACTTCAGAGGTCCAACGAAGAACCCTGGTACATTGGTCCTTTCTTTCCACCGCCCAAAGAACTTCACAGAGGACTTGGCACAATTAAGCTTTGCACCAGCCACCCGACCAAAGTTCTGAAAAATCTCCAAGGACCGAATGAGGCAAACGTCACTGTCCAGCATCAGTGTAGTGCCATCTGCATACTGAGACCGCTTGACCCGTACGCTACCAGGTACCAGGAAACCCTTTACACCTGGGTCAGCCCGAATGGCTGACACCAGGGGCTCCATATAAAGGATGTAGAGCAGTGGTGAGAGCGGACACCCCTGTCTTACCCCTGCGTGTAACCTGAAAACATCCCCTAGGTGGCCGTTAACAGAAACCGTGCTCCCCACATCTGTGTACAATACACGTAACCATCTTACAAACCCCTGGCTGAAACCGAACCTGTCCAGTACCCTAAACATAAAACCCCAGTGGACCCTGTCAAATGCCTTTGCCTGGTCGAGACCACCCACCATAAATGGAAATTGCCTGTCTGCTGCCCAAGCGACAGCGTCCCGAATGATCTGAAGATTCCATCTCACCGAACGCCCCGCCACTCCGCATGTCTGGTCCACATGGACCATGTGTGGAAGTTCTGTGCCCAGACGATACGCTAGGACCTTTGCCAGAAGTTTATAAATTGACACAGAGCATGGTCAATGGCCGCCAGTTCTTGAGGTTTGTATGATCCCCTTCTTAAACAGAAGGGAGATAACTCCAGTGGCCAAAGACCCTCCCATGGCACCTATACAGAGCATTGAGGACAACACCTCCAACTACCGGCCCAAATATATCACAAAACTTGAGATAAAACTTCACCGGCAGTCCGTCGATGCCAGGCACCTTCATTCTATGGAGGGCACCCTCAAGCTTATTGAGGGTGAGCGGGACCTCCACAGCCTGTGCTATATCCAGCGGCACCCACTGGGTCAGACAGTCCAGAAAGACCTCCCCTACCTCTCTCTCTCCATAAAACTTGTGCTGTAGTAGTCAGTGGCGGCATTAAACATCTCCAACTCATCCGACACAACTCTACCCTGCTTATCCCTAACCTCTGTTATTACTTGTATCGTCCTGTCAGCCCTTATTGTGCCATTCCTAGCCATGAGGTTGGCGATGAAAATGTTGCTAGCATCTCCACCTCTTCCCCCCCCCCCCCCCCCCGATAATGACCTGTCTATTGGTTGCAAGGTGCGGCTCTATTAACCTAAAAATCTCCTGCCTTTCTGCCGGAGTTTGTGGCCCATACACAACAATGATCCTCAGCTTGACAGTCCCCCAGTCTGCGCCCATTATCCTCCCTTGGACTATAACAAAAGAAAATTCAACCCTTATCTCTTTAAAACAAAAGAAAATCCCAACCCCCCTACTCTCCAAACTGAGTCCCCCCTCATCCATTCCCTTGGAAAACTCCCAACATCCCCCTTATCCCGCAAATGAACCTCTTTTCCCGGCAGCATGCTCCATCACATCCAGACTCTGTGTGAGCCGACTGCCTACACCTCCTGCAGAAGGCTGGTTGCCGGAAGTAGTAGAGATAGCCACAGTCACCACCAAGGCTGAAAATGGCAGGTGGGTGTTTGAGGCATCCAGGACCGTCAGGGTTCAGCAACACTTGGAACTGCCGCCTTCCAGTCCAAAACCCCATTGGGTCATTAACAAATCTAGAAGCAGACATGACCTCACCATATTGTTTCAGAAAAGTTGTTAGTGCTAGGTCTGTTACAAAGGGATTAAACATATGGACAGTAACCATTCTGAAATTTGGTTTGTCCAAATTCAAAACCTTGTAGCCAGCAAGAGGCCTTACCCCGGCTGCTGTCTGGCAAATTTCAGCCACTCTTCTGTAGATGTCCTCAGCCCTCAGAGTGACATCAAAAGCCTTGTCCTGCTGGTTCCACTGGATGCAGTAGACCTCCTCCACTTTCAGATGCAGCTGCCCGATGATAACGTTCTTGCAGAACGAAGCCCTCCATAGAAACTCTTCCTCTTCCATAACGACTTGGAAACGCGTGTCTCAGCTTGACTCTTGGGATCGACTGCTCGCTGGGGGCCGGTGAGGCCATCTTCCGGTTGGTAGTTTCGTTTTCTCAGCAAAAATCCCAAACTCACCTATCCACTTGATCTTACCCAAAAGGCCAAGAAGGGATAACAGCTGCAGGTCGGCGGTAAAGCAGTGATTCACTGCACAGTTATTCTCACTGACGGGTCTGCTGGTGAATAATGTGTTTAAGTGACACTTAGTAAAACTGAAAAAAAACTTTGCTAAACGTTTTCCCCATTTAAATACCATGCAAATACTACACTGTATATAGATGAAAACTCACAAAGGGATTCATAACGAGGGGGAGGCAGTCGTCTTGGTCACGTGACACATGGCGACAATTTAAATACTCAGAAACACAAATTTAGTTACAAATAGAGGTGCAGCATAAAAACACTGAGAACAAATGTTGCAAGGTATTGCGGTTGTTAAACAAGAAGATGAATATACTAGCTTCTACAGTGGTGGGCCGTCAGGGCCAGCAAGGCCTTCTCTGCTGGCCTAAACATCATCAGAATATAAATTTAATTTTTATATATTTTTTCCACAAATATGTATTAAATTATTCCCCATAGTCTATTCTCTTCATTTCATAGCTTTCCTCTTGGTTGCGCTGCTTCCAGCCTCAGATTGAGATTTGGAGATCTGGCCTTTATGTTAAAGCTTTTATCCAATCATATTTCAGCCATAATGTGTTGCCAGGGTTAAATGAAATCTGCCCTTAGGCCTTCAGAATCAACAGTGCGGGCGCCTGTAGCTTAAAGTGAACGGAAACAAAACTGTGGCGTTAACCAATCAGATTTTGAGTTGGTGACACCGGGGCCAGCTAGCAGGCGTACGATAACGTCAGCACGTGCACGTCTTTTGATGGGAATGCCTGCTATTTACAACCGATCGATTTGGTGTTTGGAGCCATACTGGGTTTGCAAACTTGAGTTGTCTAACCAAGGCAGCAACGAAACACCAAAGCACGGCTGGGCACTTACAAGCAACGCTGCTTTTGAAAACCTTTGGGGACACCCGAGTGGATCTACAGCTCAACGAACAAGTGCACAGGGAAACGGAGCTCCACAACGAAAGGGTGAACAAAAATAGGGAAATATTGAAAAGACTGATTGATTGTGTCCTGTTTTTGGCGAAACAGGAACTTTCATTTAGGGGAGACGATGAAAGTGACGAGTCCACAAACAGAGGAAACTACGTGGAGCTTCTTTCTTTTCTTGCTGAAAAAAACAAAGATTTGCATTACCACCTGTCCACAAACAAAGTCTTTATTGGGACGTCAGGCAAAATACAAAACGACCTGATTTATGCTATTGCTGAAGTGATGGGAAAAGAGATCAAAATGGAGGTTAAAAAAGCACCCTTTGTCGCTGTTATGGTGGACGAGACGACAGACGTGGGTAATGTAGGACTGTGTAGGACATCACTGAAGGTGCTGTATTTCCATATGAAAAGCCAACCTAAAATCACCAGTTGTAGATTTTACTCCAGAGTTTATAGCAAGTTCAAATGAGACAAATCTGAATAATAATGTAATCAAAAGTAGTTTGATCCACATTTGAAATTCAGAGGAAAGAATAAAAACACACATTTGTTTTCTCATATTACAACCGCTTCCTGTTTCTTTGTTTACTGCTGGTGGCACTGCCACCTAGTGGTCTGCAGTGTGAACAACGCTGGTTGTTTTGTAAACATAAATCCAACACTTCAACAGAATCACAAACTGCAGCCTCCACAATGATCATGCAGCTGAATCTAGACTCTCTATAACTGTTAAGGACTTAATGAATTGATTGTATATATACTTGTATGTTTCTGTGTATTGCTACCAGCAGGAGAAAAATAATAATAACTAAAATAAAGTGCACTGCACACATATTCAGTGTTTCTCAGGCTGTGAAAGCACACTTGAGAAAACTGTGGGTTTAGAATTTAATTTTTTTGGGAAAGAGCAGAACTATAGCAACAAAGTCTAACAACAGATTCAGTCCAATCAATCATTGTGAGGATTTAAGAATAAATGGCTGTTTTAAACATGTGGAAAGGGCAGTGAACACAGCACGTTTAACAATCTCATCTCTCTCACATGCAAATTACATGTTATCACTTTGAAGCCTTTTACTCCCAAATCAATGACACACCTCAACAACTTACTATCTATCAGAGAGCGCAGCCATCTATGCAACTCAACACATATTACGGAGACAACAGTTTACACAAACAGCAGTACTCATGTTCGTACTTGTTATCTTGTATTGTGGTGATTTATGCACAGTGTTTCTGTTTAACCACGGATTCATAAATAGTTATTAATACACAAACTTGCTGCCAAATTAACATCAAATGCTGACTGTCTCATGTGCTTCTGTGCTGTTGAATTTTCCACTTCAGGGTCTGAGAAGAAAACTCTGTATTTCATTGGGACATACTCTCCCAGTCAGGAGAGGATTTGAGGCGTCCCAGGTAAGACTTTTTTTAAATTCAGCGACAGTGTTGCATTGAAATATTGAACATTAATAGTAGAAAAAGCCAAACAATACAGTTGTACTGCTGAGTCAGTGAGTCCAATACGAAATGTGTTTGACATCCAATAATAAAATAAGTTGTGTTTTAGGCAATAATGCAAACAATTCAATGGTTACTACTTCTTAAATGATATTTTTCTTTGTCCTCCATGATGAATGCACTGAATATTTGGGGGTGTTGGCCACTTAGTTGACAAAGAAAAGCAGTTCAAATTGAAGACATCAAATTGTTTAAATTAAAAGATAATTAACAGATCAATCTATAATGAAATTTAGCTGAATCACACTGGCCCTATAAAATTAAGTCCAAAGTTTGGAAAAGTTTATCATTTAATAAACACATTTCATTGGAATGAATTGGTTTTCACACATTACCTTGTTTAATATTGTTACAACCCGGCTCGGCAAGGGAAAAGGGAGTAACATACAACCAGATGGTTATGGTTAAATAAAGTATATTTATTAATATATTAGGAACAATTGGCAATCAATTGCTTTCGAGAAACAAAATGGAACACAGGGAGGGCTCTTAACATAAGAGCAATGAGGCGTCAAAGCCAACTTACAAAAATAAACCCCAACCTAAACAATTCTAAAACAAACTTGGGGTAAAAACTGGATTAATACAAAATACATAACAAGGCATAAACAGCACCGGAGCACCAAGCGTGCTTAACAAATCTCTCTAAACAGCTTGTTCAACAGGCTGACGATCAAACTGTCCCAAACTAAAGAATGCGAACAGCTAGCACGAAACACGAAACACAATATGCCATGTACAATATACAACCTTCAATATACTCTATATCCGAGCGTGACAATCTCAGACCCAAACAGAAATGCATATGGCTGTCAACACCAGCGGCCTCGACTGTAGAGCTGGCCAAGCATTTGTAGTCTTCTGGTCTCTCCAGTGTGCCTCGGATTGGTGGACCAGAACAGGTACGCCCAATCACAACCGGTCTCCGCCAAGGTGGGAGGAGACCGCTACAGCCAATCAAGGGGAGGGGGTCACACACCCTAATCTGCATACATAATAGGGAAACAAAAGGTGCATGCATCCACAGGATAGTCCCCGCAGATAAATGTAGCAGACCGTGGCCGTAACAAATATATATTATATATGTCACTTAATGACATTTTGTTCCTCTCCCAGCACACAGAGCTATTTTACGACGAACCTGACAGGAAGAACTACAACAGCTACAGGATGTACCCGTCATCCCCACAAGGCTACGGAGAGGAGCAGTAACTTATTTTATTCTGCCATTCCCAATGTGGCAATTTATCATGACATCATGACATCCAGTATCCCCCCCCCCCCCAACTTTAACTTTAACTTTTTAAGTCAACTGTTTACAAATATTGACAATGTGACACAAATCTATTTTATAGTCTATGGAAACAACACAGAGATTTAGCATATAAAACATTTGTCATTATAAACAAAATGAATATAACTACATAAAAGTATAAAGAATCCGCCACATCTATCAAACCACAGGTGCTCATTGATGTTATTATATTAATTATTTTTCACATGAGTAGGAAGCCCCGCACGAGGCAGGGCATCAAAAAATTAGATTGAACTCAAAGTGTTCCTCTCCACGGAAATCTTTAGTAAAAGGCGAAAGATTTATACGCTCTGAAGAGAAACAAGAGTGTACTGCGCCCTCAACCAGAAGGTGGAGCATCACATGTTCCGACATACACCCCACAGTGACGGTGGCAGTGCGCCGGTACTTTACAGCAGGGGTCACCAACCTTTTAGAAACTGAGAGCTGCTTCAAGCGTACTGAGTAATACGAAGGAATACTTCATAATGTTTAAAAGTATCAACACAATAAATATAACAGTACAAACAATCCGCCATATCTATTTAAATACGACATTACATCTAGTGGTGGGCGGATAGATCTAAAATATCGATACCAACGTTGGTCAATACTTGCGTGATGAGATCGATACTTAAGTTTCAGTTTCTCTTCTCTACGTTCAGTACACAACTCTCGTTAAATCATCTGGATGTGCATCTGCAAACATCGTTCATGCTCACTCTAAAACTTAAATTAATTTCTGTTTGAGTCCAACTATATGCAAACGAAATAATAATAATAATAATAATAATAATAATAATAATAATAATAATAATAATAATAATAATAATAATAATAATAAGACAATTACAGTTTATTATAAAGTTATGTTATACAATATGTTCACTAGAAAATAGATATTGATATAATGGATAACATGGAATATATGTATTTTTCATTGTTTACAGTTATTTACTGGCACAAAATACAGTATATCAAAGATCACATGAGATGATATCTGCCTTTTGTACACTCTTGTACCAACACTTCTGCGTACCAATGACTGTAAAGCTTCATTACATTTCATCTCACCATCACTGATTAAAGTTTATACAGATTATAAAATCGCTAATGTTAAACAAGAAGATGGATATACTAGTTTCTAGTGGAGAACAGAGCTGACTGCAGGATTCAAGCTGAGTTTCAATTGTTTTAATGTTAACTCTTTACAACACCATATATTTGTTCCACCTTCAGGAGACTTCAACAAATATTTAATCTGCAAACCGAACAATTGTCAGATTCCTCTCTTGTTCACTGACTGACAGACGTCCTATAAACAACAGGGGGCAGTCGTGGCTGATTTCATTAGATCATTCTAGATTTACTTATTTAAATTAAACTAAATATAAATGAATAACATTATCACAGGAGCTTGTTATGCTATAGTGGCTCATGAGAAACAGGGAACTTCTGACACAAGTGAAACAGCTTCACAGCAATCAACGTCAAACGTCAGGGCTTTAATGTAGTATCATATTAATTTCTATTAACACAGTTATCAGGGGAGAGCGCGGACGCAGTCCCCCACTACCACAAATTATGCAGTCGAGATTCCCACATTTGGGGAATTCGCAGAGGTCAGCTCAGCCGGAGTGCAATGGCCAAGCCTCGCCCTGGGTGAACCACCTTGTTGATCATGGTATCTCCCCTGCCAGGTAAGTATGAGTTGTACACGTCAGAGACCGGGACCTGATCCTGGGAAGAACTGTTCTCTGTGACGGTTTAACGCTAAAGAAACACAACGCGAGCAAAAGTAAATGAGAAACCATCACAGCAGTGTCACATTGTCCAAATGTCTGGTGTAGAAAGGTAGCATTAAACCGGGTTAATGTCTTGTCATTATGTACTGCGCGTTATAAACCTGCAGTTATATTAGATGACACCTCATAAATACCACATATGAGCAGTTAGTAATAATAATAATAATAATAATCTTTATTTGTATAGCACCTTTCATACAAGAATTGCAGCCCAAAGTGCTTCACAGCAAAAACATAACAATTAGTACAAGGACAGAATAAGAGCATTTACAGTACAATAATCACAGTGATGATGTAAATGAGTGTGAAATAGTGTTAAAATAGCAGAATTAAAATAGTATAAAATAACATTAGATATCGTGCCTTGTTTCCGTATCTGTGCCGTACTTTACGACCCTCCTGCCGGGAAACCACATTCATCACATCATTCTTGAAAAGGTTTGAAACTATCAGAGCCATATTTTGAAAGCAGTAGTAGTACGCTAAATAGATTTAAAGTAGACAAAACTGTCAGCGTCGTTACTGATCAGTAACCTCGTTTATACGACGATATGCTTTGACAACATTACATTTACACTTTCAGCGTTGGAGACTGAGCAATCAACTGCGCACGCGCCAAAACCACGTTCCGATCGTCCGAGAAAGTGAAACACTATTGTATTAGTTATTATTATTTAGTTATAATGATTAGTCACTTTAAATTCATTTCTGTTTGAGTCCAACTATATGCAAACTAAATAATGTGTACGACAATATAACGTGTAAGCAGTACAATACAGTGAGTAGTGGAAATGAACTACTTACAAATTGTCTGTTGTTATTTCATTCATCTCTGATTTCAATGAGGTCAGAACATTGTTTGAATAATCGATTTACATATAGTGGATACATTACTCACAAGACAATTACAGTTTATCATACAGTTATGTTATACAATCCTAATATATTCATTAGAAAATAGATACGATATTGATATAAATGGATTACATGGAAAGATAATTTTTTTTCTCCATTGTTTACAGTTATTCCCGAGCGTTTACTGGCACAAAATACAGAATGAGAGATGATCTCTGCCTTGTTCACACTCTTCTACCAACAGGTAGTTTCATGTGCTCATGAAGCGTCGAGAAATAAACACTGCAGCAAACCAGTTGAAAAACTTCATCTCTCCATCACTGATGAAAGATTACACGGATTATAAAATCATATATCGCCTTCAACATCGTTCACTCTGACAACCTTGAAATGCATTAAGTGATGAACAGTTGACGCACACTGCATTGAATTACAGCTAAACGTATATTTACTTTGGACATTGAGAGGGGGTGCACCGTTCCTGGAGGTACTGCAATACCAGGTCGATGCGTGGAGTGGACGGAGCAAGCCCCTATTCCATCTCCCTATTCCAAAAATCAATTTAATATATGGTCCCCGGGTAGGGGACGTATCAGATATTAAACTGATAAGAACAGATACTACACTTGATCTTAGCCAAAAGGCCGAGAAGCGATACCATACATCTGCCGGAGGTGAGCGCCAGCTTCTCTGCACAGTCATCTTCTCTCACGGTTTGGATATATGTTTTAGTAACAACACAACTTAATGAGATAGAAAAACAGTACAACTCACACAGTAGATGACTAAAAAGGAGGAATATGGCAGCACACTGTGTCATTTTAACAAAGTAATGTTGTCGCATGTGCTGCGACAGAGCGCTTCCTGGTCACGTGTCACAATCTAGTCCAATAAGAATTTAAACGCAAGCGCTGTTTCATTTACTGTCAGAGAGAGAGCAGTAACTTCTAGTTTAAACACATCTAATGTGATCTGAATCATACATGCAACAATAACTTAATAACGTTTCATAATTCCTCTATGAGGGAATAATGTAACGTCTGATCTGTTAACGGCTGGACAGACGACCGACAGCGCTCCAGTGCACACCAGTGGACACCAGAGTGAACTGCACGCTATGTACACTATACTTTCTTATCTTACTACAATATACATTTATCCTGGTATTCCCCTTAAAATATGGTAAAGTACATGCAATACAGTAGGCCCATTTATTTTTTTATTAATAGTTCACTATTACATATTAATTCTCAATTAATTTAAATGTGTTTTGTTGTACTATATATATCATTATCATGAGAGCACATCCTTCAGAAGAATATCTCAGGCACACAAAAACTGCTGTTACTGTTGTTTATTCATTGATTGTATTTATATTTGTTTGCACTACTATGTTTGTTATTGTGCCTGCATCTGTTTGTACCTTGTCTTGTATCTTGTTCTCTAGCTGTTTTTGTATCTTATTTATTTATTTTTATGATTCTGAACCTTCGACAGCCATTGACAACAATGAAGGTCAAGGGATGGCAACTCTCAGGAGGAGGAAAGACAAATTGATGAGGAAATTGTTGAGAATATATGAAGAAAAGGGCAGAAGCAGAATAACAAGATCTAAAATGGAATCGCTAAGGGAGCAAAGGGGGATCCTCAAAAGTAAAATCCAGGAGATAGAGGATCAAATTGAGGAGTGCTACGAACGCCCGGAGAGCTCACCAGGACGTTCCAAGATGTTCCCACTAATGGCTGCACCAGCTGGAGGTGCCTTGTATGTCCCCTGGCCCCACAGAGACATGGACACCCTAGTGGCCAAATTGCCTCCTCTGGGAGGAGGAGGACAAGAGTGGGTGAGGACATTCGAGCAGAATACGGTACAGGACAGGCTGGCATTGGGAGACATAAGGGCACTGGTAAGAAGAACACAAGGCGACCTAGCCCTCAGAGAAATCGAAACTGCCGCAGGCAGCAGGTTGAATGCAGATGATGCTCCGTTTGGTCCAACCAGAAGGGCATACTGGGACGCCCTGCGAGCAAAGTATCCCACTCAGCGGAGCTTGCATCCTCTAACTAGCCTGAGCAAAGTCCACGGGGAAGAAATGCATAAGTACCTGAAAAGGGGTGAGGAAGTGTGGGAAAACAGCACCGGAAAAAAATGGAGCAGTCCCCAACCAACCTCCCTACCAAACCAGCAGGGGGGCTGAACCAATTGGCAATATTCCCCAATATGGACCACTTGACTATCCCCGTCAATATGGACCAATTGGCTATTTTCCCCAGTATCAGCAAATGGACTACGCCCCCAAATGCAAAGAGGAAATCAAAGAGGAGGTTACAAGAGAGGCAGAGGTCGGCCCCAGTGGTTCAACAGAGATCAAGGGTGCTACTGCTGTGGCCAGCAGGGTCACTGGGCCAGAGAGTGTCAGACAGTCCCTACCCTTACCCACAAAGAGGTGGATTCCAGCAAAGAGGAAGAGGAGGACCCCCAAGAGGAGAACACATCCCCTAAGCAGGACAAATGTCAATGAGAGCCTGGGAGGAGAATACAGCGGGGGTGGTACTGCAGTCGTTGTGACGAAAAGAGAGCTGAGCCAGAAGGCAAAGCTCTCAATATACCGGTCGATCTTCATTCCTACCCTCACCTATGGTCATGAAGGCTGGGTCATGACCGAAAGAACGAGATCACGGGTACAAACGGCCAAAATGGGTTTTCTCAGACGGGTGGCTGGCGTCTCCCTTAGAGATAGAAGCTCAGCCATCCGTGAGAGACTCGAAGTAGAGCCGCTGCTCCTTTACGTTGAAAGGAGCCAGTTGAGGTGGTTCGGGCATCTAGTAAGGATGTTTGTAATTTGTATAATGTTTGCTTGTCTGCTTTTTCACTCACCTCCCTGAACTTGACTTTGAGTTCAGAATTGCACTGCAGGTCAATGAGTTCCATTTGAAGCACAGGAGGGGCATCTTGCACATCGAAGGAGAATGGGGTCAGCAAAAATTTGAAAATTTGCTCTGTGTGTCTTGAAGTCTGCAAAACTGTGATCAAATTCCTCCTCTAGCTTTACAATGGCATCAGCATACTTCTCACCACTGAATGGTGTGCCCACATCCATGAGTGCCTTGCATGCTGGGAAATGGCGAGAGAGCTGGGCTTTCCATAACACAAGTTTTGTGGAGAATGCTCTGACGTTGTCATAGGCAGCACTGACCAGCTGCCCCTGGCCTTGTCATTTCTTGTTCAGTACATTCATCTCCTGTGTGATGTCAACAAGAAAAGCTAAGTCCATGAGCCATTTGGGATCACTTAGCACAGGAACAGCCATCCCATCCTTCTCCATGAAGGCTTTCACTTCTGCTCTCAACTCAAAAAACCTCTTCAAGACGTTTCCCCTGCTGAGCACCTCGGTGAAGTAGAGCACATCCTCATATGCTGACTCTATTTCCTCCAAAAAGGTGCAGAACTGGCGGTGCTTTAAGCCCCTGGATCTGATATGGTTGATGCATTTCACAACGACAGACATCACATTGTCAAACTTCAGGCATTTGCTGCAAAGGGCCTGCTGATGGATAATGCAGTGCAGAGCAATGGCCTCCTCCACACCCTCATCTCCCAGTTTTCTTTGAACAAGTGCCACCAGTCCATTTCTCCTCCCTGTCATTGATGGCGCTCCGTTGGTTGTTATTCCAGCAAACCTCTTCCATGGTAAACCGGAATCCACAATGGCATCACACAGCTGGCGGAATATTTCCTGAGCGGTGGTCTGGCCATGCATTGGAATCACTGTGAGCAACTCCTCCATCACTTCAAAATTGTCGTCAACACCGCGGACATACATTACGAGCTGCGCAGGGTCAGTGATGTCTGTGCTCTCATCAAGAGCGACTGAGTATGCACGGAGATGTTTGTCTTTCTCACGCAGTTGATCGTATATGTTACCTGACAGGTCAGAAATGCGCTCTGCCACTGTGTTGGCTGAAAGGCTGATGTTGCTTAACTGACCCTTCTTTTCCTGACAGACTGTACTTGCAGCCTGTAACATGCACTTTTTGACGAACTCGCCGTCTTTGAATGGCTTTCCCGCCTTACCAATCATCTCACTCACCACGTAGCTAGCTTCGACTGCCGGATCACTCTCTTTGCTTGCTTTCTTGAGAAAATCTTGTTGCCTCAGTAGACATGTTTTAAGATTGGCGACCCGGTCCTCTCTCTCATCTCCCTGGTATTTTGCATACTCCTCAGCATGTCTAGTTGAGTAATGACGTCTGATGTTGTATTCCTTGTGCACCGCAACTTTCTCTGTGCATATAAGACACGTCGGGACGTCGGGGTGCCCCTGTACTCAACAAAAAAATATTCCGTCTCCCTCTTTTCCTGAAATTGTCTGTGCTTGTCGCCAACCTTTCTCTTCACGGCAGGTTTTGAGAAAGACATGAGGGGCTGGGTGACAAAAAAAAACGTTGCTGTCACGAGCCTGAACTATGGTAGCCTCTAAGTTATTAAAACAAATTGCCCAGGGCAACGACTCAGCAAAAAGGTGCGTGTGAGAAAAACGCGTGGGCCGCACTAACACTAAACTTTAATGTCAAGGAGAAGGCCACAAAATATTGTCCAGCGGGCTAAAATTGGCCCGCGGGCCGCGAGTCTGGGACCCCTGCCTTAGATTCATCATTGGCAGTAGTGGAGGAAGTATTTAAATCATTTCTCTAAGTAAAAATACCAATACCACACTGTAAAATAATGTACTTTACTCTGAAGATGTCCGCTGTGACTGTTATACTATCATTAGATTAATATTACTCATCATATAAAGGCAGAATTTTGATGTTGTAGTTGGGTGAGGTGGATGATCATGTCAGCTCTGCTTGTATATACTGTTGGGTAGTTTACAAACCATCATATTTTCAGGGTGTCTGCGGGGTCTTAAAAAGTATTAAAAGTTGATAAATCAATGTAGCGTCAGTTAACATTGACCTTTTTATAGAATGCTATACTATGACTTTTTATGACTTTCTCTCGACATACTATAACTTGATTATAAAATGTGCAGCTCTAAATTAAGCTTCCGTTGCTTTGTGTGACTTGTTCACCGGCCTCGTGAAAAGGGATGTTGCTGCCCAAAGCTGTCTTTAACTCACAGCTTGTTCTGCCCGCAGTGCTGCAGGTGGGGAGTTAGTTAGTTAGTTAGCATGGTAGCATCTGTGACACATATCAAAGTGTCTCCACAATGTGCCACTTTGCCGAAATGACACATACACACTTTTCTTTCACTTTTGTAAAACTTAATTCTTCCTCCTAATCATTGTGAAAATAGTTCCTTTTTTCTCTCGCTTTTCTGCCATGTTTAGCGTAAAAAAAGCACCTAGCGCCCCATCGTAGCTGCTCCCGCTAGCTTGTCTCAGCGAAAAGGGAAATGGAGATTTAGCTTACAGGGCCAGAGTTCATATACATAAAAACTTTTGCTTTTTAAATTCTATATTCAATGTTGTCATTTTAAATATTAAATTACACTTAATAATTCAAGTGTTATTTATAAGTAAATAAAAAAAGGAAAACAATTAACAGTATAACAGTGTTTCAGGCACAATAACAAACATAGTAGTGCAAACAAATATAAATACAATCAATGAATAAACAACAGTAACAGCAGTTTTTGTGTGCCTGAGATATTCTTCTGAAGGATGTGCTCTCATGATAATGATATATATAGTACAACAAAACACATTTAAATTAATTGAGAATTAATATGTAATAGTGAACTATTAATAAAAAAATAAATGGGCCTACTGTATTGCATGTACTTTACCATATTTTAAGGGGAATACCAGGATAAATGTATATTGTAGTAAGATAAGAAAGTATAGTGTACATAGCGTGCAGTTCACTCTGGTGTCCACTGGTGTGCACTGGAGCGCTGTCGGTCGTCTGTCCAGCCGTTAACAGATCAGACGTTACATTATTCCCTCATAGAGGAATTATGAAACGTTATTAAGTTATTGTTGCATGTATGATTCAGATCACATTAGATGTGTTTAAACTAGAAGTTACTGCTCTCTCTCTGACAGTAAATGAAACAGCGCTTGCGTTTAAATTCTTATTGGACTAGATTGTGACACGTGACCAGGAAGCGCTCTGTCGCAGCACATGCGACAACATTACTTTGTTAAAATGACACAGTGTGCTGCCATATTCCTCCTTTTTAGTCATCTACTGTGTGAGTTGTACTGTTTTTCTATCTCATTAAGTTGTGTTGTTACTAAAACATATATCCAAACCGTGAGAGAAGATGACTGTGCAGAGAAGCTGGCGCTCACCTCCGGCAGAATGTATGGTATCGCTTCTCGGCCTTTTGGCTAAGATCAAGTGTAGTATCTGTTCTTATCAGTTTAATATCTGATACGTCCCCTACCCGGGGACCATATATTAAATTGATTTTTGGAATAGGGAGATGGAATAGGGGCTTGCTCCGTCCACTCCACGCATCGACCTGGTATTGCAGTACCTCCAGGAACGGTGCACCCCCTCTCAATGTCTAAAGTAAATATACGTTTAGCTGTAATTCAATGCAGTGTGCGTCAACTGTTGATCACTTGATGCATTTCAAGGTTGTCAGAGTGAACGATGTTGAAGGCGATATATGATTTTATAATCCGTGTAATCTTTCATCAGTGATGGAGAGATGAAGTTTTTCAACTGGTTTGCTGCAGTGTTTATTTCTCGACGCTTCATGAGCACATGAAACTACCTGTTGGTAGAAGAGTGTAACAAGGCAGAGATCATCTCTCATTCTGTATTTTGTGCCAGTAAACGCTCGGGAATAACTGTAAACAATGGAGAAAAAAAATTATCTTTCCATGTAATCCATTTATATCAATATCGTATCTATTTTCTAATGAATATATTAGGATTGTATAACATAACTGTATGATAAACTGTAATTGTCTTGTGAGTAATGTATCCACTATATGTAAATCGATTATTCAAACAATGTTCTGACCTCATTGAAATCAGAGATGAATGAAATAACAACAGACAATTTGTAAGTAGTTCATTTCCACTACTCACTGTATTGTACTGCTTACACGTTATATTGTCGTACACATTATTTAGTTTGCATATAGTTGGACTCAAACAGAAATGAATTTAAAGTGACTAATCATTATAACTAAATAATAATAACTAATACAATAGTGTTTCACTTTCTCGGACGATCGGAACGTGGTTTTGGCGCGTGCGCAGTTGATTGCTCAGTCTCCAACGCTGAAAGTGTAAATGTAATGTTGTCAAAGCATATCGTCGTATAAACGAGGTTACTGATCAGTAACGACGCTGACAGTTTTGTCTACTTTAAATCTATTTAGCGTACTACTACTGCTTTCAAAATATGGCTCTGATAGTTTCAAACCTTTTCAAGAATGATGTGATGAATGTGGTTTCCCGGCAGGAGGGTCGTAAAGTACGGCACAGATACGGAAACAAGGCACGATATCTAATGTTATTTTATACTATTTTAATTCTGCTATTTTAACACTATTTCACACTCATTTACATCATCACTGTGATTATTGTACTGTAAATGCTCTTATTCTGTCCTTGTACTAATTGTTATGTTTTTGCTGTGAAGCACTTTGGGCTGCAATTCTTGTATGAAAGGTGCTATACAAATAAAGATTATTATTATTATTATTACTAACTGCTCATATGTGGTATTTATGAGGTGTCATCTAATATAACTGCAGGTTTATAACGCGCAGTACATAATGACAAGACATTAACCCGGTTTAATGCTACCTTTCTACACCAGACATTTGGACAATGTGACACTGCTGTGATGGTTTCTCATTTACTTTTGCTCGCGTTGTGTTTCTTTAGCGTTAAACCGTCACAGAGAACAGTTCTTCCCAGGATCAGGTCCCGGTCTCTGACGTGTACAACTCATACTTACCTGGCAGGGGAGATACCATGATCAACAAGGTGGTTCACCCAGGGCGAGGCTTGGCCATTGCACTCCGGCTGAGCTGACCTCTGCGAATTCCCCAAATGTGGGAATCTCGACTGCATAATTTGTGGTAGTGGGGGACTGCGTCCGCGCTCTCCCCTGATAACTGTGTTAATAGAAATTAATATGATACTACATTAAAGCCCTGACGTTTGACGTTGATTGCTGTGAAGCTGTTTCACTTGTGTCAGAAGTTCCCTGTTTCTCATGAGCCACTATAGCATAACAAGCTCCTGTGATAATGTTATTCATTTATATTTAGTTTAATTTAAATAAGTAAATCTAGAATGATCTAATGAAATCAGCCACGACTGCCCCCTGTTGTTTATAGGACGTCTGTCAGTCAGTGAACAAGAGAGGAATCTGACAATTGTTCGGTTTGCAGATTAAATATTTGTTGAAGTCTCCTGAAGGTGGAACAAATATATGGTGTTGTAAAGAGTTAACATTAAAACAATTGAAACTCAGCTTGAATCCTGCAGTCAGCTCTGTTCTCCACTAGAAACTAGTATATCCATCTTCTTGTTTAACATTAGCGATTTTATAATCTGTATAAACTTTAATCAGTGATGGTGAGATGAAATGTAATGAAGCTTTACAGTCATTGGTACGCAGAAGTGTTGGTACAAGAGTGTACAAAAGGCAGATATCATCTCATGTGATCTTTGATATACTGTATTTTGTGCCAGTAAATAACTGTAAACAATGAAAAATACATATATTCCATGTTATCCATTATATCAATATCTATTTTCTAGTGAACATATTGTATAACATAACTTTATAATAAACTGTAATTGTCTTATTATTATTATTATTATTATTATATTATTATTATTATTATTATTATTATTATTTCGTTTGCATATAGTTGGACTCAAACAGAAATTAATTTAAGTTTTAGAGTGAGCATGAACGATGTTTGCAGATGCACATCCAGATGATTTAACGAGAGTTGTGTACTGAACGTAGAGAAGAGAAACTGAAACTTAAGTATCGATCTCATCACGCAAGTATTGACCAACGTTGGTATCGATATTTTAGATCTATCCGCCCACCACTAGATGTAATGTCGTATTTAAATAGATATGTCGGATTGTTTGTACTGTTATATTTATTGTGTTGATACTTTTAAACATTATGAAGTATTCCTTCGTATTACTCAGTACGCTTGAAGCAGCTCTCAGTTTCTAAAAGGTTGGTGACCCCTGCTGTAAAGTACCGGCGCACTGCCACCGTCACTGTGGGGTGTATGTCGGAACATGTGATGCTCCACCTTCTGGTTGAGGGCGCAGTACACTCTTGTTTCTCTTCAGAGCGTATAAATCTTTCGCCTTTTACTAAAGATTTCCGTGGAGAGGAACACTTTGAGTTCAATCTAATTTTTTGATGCCCTGCCTCGTGCGGGGCTTCCTACTCATGTGAAAAATAATTAATATAATAACATCAATGAGCACCTGTGGTTTGATAGATGTGGCGGATTCTTTATACTTTTATGTAGTTATATTCATTTTGTTTATAATGACAAATGTTTTATATGCTAAATCTCTGTGTTGTTTCCATAGACTATAAAATAGATTTGTGTCACATTGTCAATATTTGTAAACAGTTGACTTAAAAAGTTAAAGTTAAAGTTGGGGGGGGGGGGGATACTGGATGTCATGATGTCATGATAAATTGCCACATTGGGAATGGCAGAATAAAATAAGTTACTGCTCCTCTCCGTAGCCTTGTGGGGATGACGGGTACATCCTGTAGCTGTTGTAGTTCTTCCTGTCAGGTTCGTCGTAAAATAGCTCTGTGTGCTGGGAGAGGAACAAAATGTCATTAAGTGACATATATAATATATATTTGTTACGGCCACGGTCTGCTACATTTATCTGCGGGGACTATCCTGTGGATGCATGCACCTTTTGTTTCCCTATTATGTATGCAGATTAGGGTGTGTGACCCCCTCCCCTTGATTGGCTGTAGCGGTCTCCTCCCACCTTGGCGGAGACCGGTTGTGATTGGGCGTACCTGTTCTGGTCCACCAATCCGAGGCACACTGGAGAGACCAGAAGACTACAAATGCTTGGCCAGCTCTACAGTCGAGGCCGCTGGTGTTGACAGCCATATGCATTTCTGTTTGGGTCTGAGATTGTCACGCTCGGATATAGAGTATATTGAAGGTTGTATATTGTACATGGCATATTGTGTTTCGTGTTTCGTGCTAGCTGTTCGCATTCTTTAGTTTGGGACAGTTTGATCGTCAGCCTGTTGAACAAGCTGTTTAGAGAGATTTGTTAAGCACGCTTGGTGCTCCGGTGCTGTTTATGCCTTGTTATGTATTTTGTATTAATCCAGTTTTTACCCCAAGTTTGTTTTAGAATTGTTTAGGTTGGGGTTTATTTTTGTAAGTTGGCTTTGACGCCTCATTGCTCTTATGTTAAGAGCCCTCCCTGTGTTCCATTTTGTTTCTCGAAAGCAATTGATTGCCAATTGTTCCTAATATATTAATAAATATACTTTATTTAACCATAACCATCTGGTTGTATGTTAGTCCCTTTTCCCTTGCCGAGCCGGGTTGTAACAATATTAAACAAGGTAATGTGTGAAAACCAATTCATTCCAATGAAATGTGTTTATTAAATGATAAACTTTTCCAAACTTTGGACTTAATTTTATAGGGCCAGTGTGATTCAGCTAAATTTCATTATAGATTGATCTGTTAATTATCTTTTAATTTAAACAATTTGATGTCTTCAATTTGAACTGCTTTTCTTTGTCAACTAAGTGGCCAACACCCCCAAATATTCAGTGCATTCATCATGGAGGACAAAGAAAAATATCATTTAAGAAGTAGTAACCATTGAATTGTTTGCATTATTGCCTAAAACACAACTTATTTTATTATTGGATGTCAAACACATTTCGTATTGGACTCACTGACTCAGCAGTACAACTGTATTGTTTGGCTTTTTCTACTATTAATGTTCAATATTTCAATGCAACACTGTCGCTGAATTTAAAAAAAGTCTTACCTGGGACGCCTCAAATCCTCTCCTGACTGGGAGAGTATGTCCCAATGAAATACAGAGTTTTCTTCTCAGACCCTGAAGTGGAAAATTCAACAGCACAGAAGCACATGAGACAGTCAGCATTTGATGTTAATTTGGCAGCAAGTTTGTGTATTAATAACTATTTATGAATCCGTGGTTAAACAGAAACACTGTGCATAAATCACCACAATACAAGATAACAAGTACGAACATGAGTACTGCTGTTTGTGTAAACTGTTGTCTCCGTAATATGTGTTGAGTTGCATAGATGGCTGCGCTCTCTGATAGATAGTAAGTTGTTGAGGTGTGTCATTGATTTGGGAGTAAAAGGCTTCAAAGTGATAACATGTAATTTGCATGTGAGAGAGATGAGATTGTTAAACGTGCTGTGTTCACTGCCCTTTCCACATGTTTAAAACAGCCATTTATTCTTAAATCCTCACAATGATTGATTGGACTGAATCTGTTGTTAGACTTTGTTGCTATAGTTCTGCTCTTTCCCAAAAAAATTAAATTCTAAACCCACAGTTTTCTCAAGTGTGCTTTCACAGCCTGAGAAACACTGAATATGTGTGCAGTGCACTTTATTTTAGTTATTATTATTTTTCTCCTGCTGGTAGCAATACACAGAAACATACAAGTATATATACAATCAATTCATTAAGTCCTTAACAGTTATAGAGAGTCTAGATTCAGCTGCATGATCATTGTGGAGGCTGCAGTTTGTGATTCTGTTGAAGTGTTGGATTTATGTTTACAAAACAACCAGCGTTGTTCACACTGCAGACCACTAGGTGGCAGTGCCACCAGCAGTAAACAAAGAAACAGGAAGCGGTTGTAATATGAGAAAACAAATGTGTGTTTTTATTCTTTCCTCTGAATTTCAAATGTGGATCAAACTACTTTTGATTACATTATTATTCAGATTTGTCTCATTTGAACTTGCTATAAACTCTGGAGTAAAATCTACAACTGGTGATTTTAGGTTGGCTTTTCATATGGAAATACAGCACCTTCAGTGATGTCCTACACAGTCCTACATTACCCACGTCTGTCGTCTCGTCCACCATAACAGCGACAAAGGGTGCTTTTTTAACCTCCATTTTGATCTCTTTTCCCATCACTTCAGCAATAGCATAAATCAGGTCGTTTTGTATTTTGCCTGACGTCCCAATAAAGACTTTGTTTGTGGACAGGTGGTAATGCAAATCTTTGTTTTTTTCAGCAAGAAAAGAAAGAAGCTCCACGTAGTTTCCTCTGTTTGTGGACTCGTCACTTTCATCGTCTCCCCTAAATGAAAGTTCCTGTTTCGCCAAAAACAGGACACAATCAATCAGTCTTTTCAATATTTCCCTATTTTTGTTCACCCTTTCGTTGTGGAGCTCCGTTTCCCTGTGCACTTGTTCGTTGAGCTGTAGATCCACTCGGGTGTCCCCAAAGGTTTTCAAAAGCAGCGTTGCTTGTAAGTGCCCAGCCGTGCTTTGGTGTTTCGTTGCTGCCTTGGTTAGACAACTCAAGTTTGCAAACCCAGTATGGCTCCAAACACCAAATCGATCGGTTGTAAATAGCAGGCATTCCCATCAAAAGACGTGCACGTGCTGACGTTATCGTACGCCTGCTAGCTGGCCCCGGTGTCACCAACTCAAAATCTGATTGGTTAACGCCACAGTTTTGTTTCCGTTCACTTTAAGCTACAGGCGCCCGCACTGTTGATTCTGAAGGCCTAAGGGCAGATTTCATTTAACCCTGGCAACACATTATGGCTGAAATATGATTGGATAAAAGCTTTAACATAAAGGCCAGATCTCCAAATCTCAATCTGAGGCTGGAAGCAGCGCAACCAAGAGGAAAGCTATGAAATGAAGAGAATAGACTATGGGGAATAATTTAATACATATTTGTGGAAAAAATATATAAAAATTAAATTTATATTCTGATGATGTTTAGGCCAGCAGAGAAGGCCTTGCTGGCCCTGACGGCCCACCACTGTAGAAGCTAGTATATTCATCTTCTTGTTTAACAACCGCAATACCTTGCAACATTTGTTCTCAGTGTTTTTATGCTGCACCTCTATTTGTAACTAAATTTGTGTTTCTGAGTATTTAAATTGTCGCCATGTGTCACGTGACCAAGACGACTGCCTCCCCCTCGTTATGAATCCCTTTGTGAGTTTTCATCTATATACAGTGTAGTATTTGCATGGTATTTAAATGGGGAAAACGTTTAGCAAAGTTTTTTTTTCAGTTTTACTAAGTGTCACTTAAACACATTATTCACCAGCAGACCCGTCAGTGAGAATAACTGTGCAGTGAATCACTGCTTTACCGCCGACCTGCAGCTGTTATCCCTTCTTGGCCTTTTGGGTAAGATCAAGTGGATAGGTGAGTTTGGGATTTTTGCTGAGAAAACGAAACTACCAACCGGAAGATGGCCTCACCGGCCCCCAGCGAGCAGTCGATCCCAAGAGTCAAGCTGAGACACGCGTTTCCAAGTCGTTATGGAAGAGGAAGAGTTTCTATGGAGGGCTTCGTTCTGCAAGAACGTTATCATCGGGCAGCTGCATCTGAAAGTGGAGGAGGTCTACTGCATCCAGTGGAACCAGCAGGACAAGGCTTTTGATGTCACTCTGAGGGCTGAGGACATCTACAGAAGAGTGGCTGAAATTTGCCAGACAGCAGCCGGGGTAAGGCCTCTTGCTGGCTACAAGGTTTTGAATTTGGACAAACCAAATTTCAGAATGGTTACTGTCCATATGTTTAATCCCTTTGTAACAGACCTAGCACTAACAACTTTTCTGAAACAATATGGTGAGGTCATGTCTGCTTCTAGATTTGTTAATGACCCAATGGGGTTTTGGACTGGAAGGCGGCAGTTCCAAGTGTTGCTGAACCCTGACGGTCCTGGATGCCTCAAACACCCACCTGCCATTTTCAGCCTTGGTGGTGACTGTGGCTATCTCTACTACTTCCGGCAACCAGCCTTCTGCAGGAGGTGTAGGCAGTCGGCTCACACAGAGTCTGGATGTGATGGAGCATGCTGCCGGGAAAAGAGGTTCATTTGCGGGATAAGGGGGATGTTGGGAGTTTTCCAAGGGAATGGATGAGGGGGGACTCAGTTTGGAGAGTAGGGGGGTTGGGATTTTCTTTTGTTTTAAAGAGATAAGGGTTGAATTTTCTTTTGTTATAGTCCAAGGGAGGATAATGGGCGCAGACTGGGGGACTGTCAAGCTGAGGATCATTGTTGTGTATGGGCCACAAACTCCGGCAGAAAGGCAGGAGATTTTTAGGTTAATAGAGCCGCACCTTGCAACCAATAGACAGGTCATTATCGGGGGGGGGGGGGGGGAAGAGGTGGAGATGCTAGCAACATTTTCATCGCCAACCTCATGGCTAGGAATGGCCTGGTAGATGGGGTGAGGGTGGTCAGGCCACAGGTAGATGGTACCACATGGCACAACTCACAAGGTACACAAAATGTTTTGAATTACATATTCTTTTGAAAGTCTTTGAGTCTGTTGGCAGGCAAAATAGTCTCTGTGTTCTTTTCGGACCACTATAGGGTGCTGCTGGAGGTGCGCTCGTGTGTTCCAGTTTTTGGGTCTGGTTACTGGTGCTTTAACATCAGTATTTTGGAAGAGGAAATGTTTGACAAACATTTTCAGTCATTCTTCCAAGGACTGTTAGGACTGTTAGGACTGAGACCAATGTGTTCTGGGGTGATAGAGGGGTGATAGGGGGGCAGCCAAGGAGCGGATAAAGTGTTTTTGTGGGAGGTATTGTAAAAGGAAAGTAAGGATGGCGAAGAGGGAAGTGATCCTCCTTCAACGCCTTCTTGAGCTTGAGTGCGCCAGGGGAAACTCTGGCGGCACTGTAAATCAGTGGGCTTGTGAGTCCCTGAAAGCGCGCCTCAGGAATGTCTTTGAGTGTAGAGCTCGGGCATAACTGTTGCAGTCACGTCGAAATTTCCGTTAGAAATTTGAGACATGTTCCGCTGCTTTTTTCAGCACAATAAGGGCTGACACAAGTAGTAACAGGGGTTAGGGATAAGCAGGGTAGAGTTGTGTCGGATGAGTTGGAGATGTTTAATGCCATCACTGACTACTACATCACAAATTTTATTGAGAGAGAGAAGTAGATTAAAGAAGTTTTACCCTTAATTAACACCTCGTTATTAAATATGATCAACCTGTCTCTATTATCTGGCTACATACCACAATCCTTTAAAGTAGCTGTAATAAAACCACTTCTTAAAAAGCCTAGTCTTGATCCAGAGGTTTTAGCCAACTATAGGCCGATATCTAACCTACCCTTTCTCGCTAAAATCCTTGAGAAAGTATTTACAAAACAGTTATGCGATTTTTACTCGATCATATTACTCCTGTATTAGCTGCTCTGCACTGGCTCCCGGTAAAATACAGAATAGAATTCAAAATCCTTCTCCTGACTTACAAAGCAATTAATGGTCAGGCTCCAGCATATCTTAAAGATCTCATAGTACCTTATAAACCAACTAGAGCATTACGCTCCCAGACTGCAGGGCTTACTGGTGGTTCCTAGAGTCTCTAAGAGTACAATGGGAGCCCGAGCCTTCAGCAATCAAGCTCCTCTCCAGTGGAACCAGATTCCAGTTTGTGTTCGGGAGGCAGACACACTCTCCACATTTAAGAGTAGGCTAAAGACTTTCCTTTTTGATAAAGCTTATAGTTAGGGCTGGCTCAGGTTTGCCCTGGATCAGCCCCTAGTTATGCTGCTATAGGCTTAGACTGCCGGGGGACACCTCCCTGCTCTCTTCCTTCTCTTCCTCTCTCCTCCCCTCCCTCTCTTCTTCTCCCTCTCTATCTGTATGCATTTATGTAAATGCATGTTACTAACTCATCATCCGGGGCATCATCCCCGGAGTTTCTGTCTCTCATGTGGCAGGTTTCCCACTGATAAAGTTTACGTCAGGATCAGGAATCGTGGCTGTGCCTGCTGCCCTGATCCTGCTGGACACCGGGAAGCCTTTTTGACATTTTCCTGGATTCATCCATACTTTCTCTTTTTTCAACAAAACATAATTTCTGTCAGATGTTGTATTTGTGCTATGTTGTTTATCCTGTACATACGACATCTATTGCACGTCTGTCCATCCTGGGAGAGGGATCCCTCCTCAGTTGCTCTCCCTGAGGTTTCTTCCATTTTTCCCCCTTTAATTATGGGGTTTCTTTTAGGAAGTTTTTCCTTGTGCGATGCGAGGGTCTAAGGACAGAGGGTGTCGTAACCTGTACAGTCTGTAAAGCACACTGAGACAAATGTATAATTTGTGATATTGGGCTATACAAATAAATTTGATTTGATTTAGATGTAGAGGTAGGGGAGGTCTTTCTGGACTGTCTGACGCAGTGGGTGCCGCTGGATATAGCACAGGCTTTGGAGGTCCTGCTCACCCTCAATGAGCTTGAGGGTGCCCTCCATAGAATGAACAGGCGGAAGGTGCCCGGCATCGACGACGGACTGCCGGTGGAGTTTTATCTCAAGTTTTGTGATATACTTGGGCCGGTAGTTGGAGGTGTTGTCCTCAATGCTCTGTATAGGTGCCACATAGTATTGGCCACTGGAGTTATCTCCATTCGGTTGAAGAAGGGGATCATACAAACCTCAAGAACTGGCGGCCATTGACCATGCTCTGTGTCAATTTATAAACTTCTGGCAAAGGTCCTAGCGTATCGTCTGGGCACAGCACTTCCACACATGGTCCATGTGGACCAGACATGCGGAGTGGCGGGGTGTTCGGTGAGATGGAATCTTCAGATCATTCGGGACGCTGTCTCCCATCCAAGACCTTACCATCAACATCGGCACCTCTGTTGTTTCCTCGACTCGGACTACAAGGAATCTGGGTGTGACACTGGACGACCAGTCCTGTGTCACCTGACTGTCCTTCAGTGCCAACATCGCTGCAACAACCCGCTCCTGCAGACACACTCTGTACAACATCAGGAGGATACGTCCCTTACTGACTCAGAAGGCGACGCAGATTCTTGTCCAGGCTCTTGTCACCTCACGCCTTGACTACTGCAACTCCCTCCTTGCTGAACTGCCTACATGTGCCATCCGACCTCTACATCTCATCCAGAATGCAGCAGCCTGACTGGTCTTCAATCTACCAAAGTTCTCACACACTACACCGCTCCTCCACTCCCTTCACTGGCTACCAGAGGTGGCCCGAATCTGCTTCAAGACTATATATATATATATATATATATATATATATATATTATATATATATTATATATATAATCCAGGTGTCTGTTTTAAAAAGTTTCTCTCTAATCTCTTGTCTTTTTTCGTCGCTCAGGTGGATAAAAACGTGTACAAATGCGAGGAAAAGTGTCGAAGTTAAATGTCCTCGTTATTGTGGCGCCTGTCGGCGTGTATTGAACGGCTTCCTGCTCTGGTGTGAGGCTTTACAGCCTAAACATTAGCCTATGAAGTGTCGTGAGTTTTAAAAAACACACCACACTTTCTCTTTTTGAGTTTTGTGGGCTGAAGAAGATTTGAGCTGCCTCACAAACTGTCATTCATAGCAATTGTATTTATTTTAAGTAATTCAACTGATGACAGATAGTTTAGGGCACGTTGGGTTCTGCAGCTCTGAACGTGCGACTACAGCTGTGTGGCAACTCTGAAAAGTTCCCAAAAACATTTGTATTACACTGATGGAATTAAACTAAGTACATTTACTCCAGTACTTTACTTGAGAACAAATTCAAGATGACTGTAGGCCTGCTTTACTTGAGTATTTCTATTGCATGCAACTTTATACTTTAGACGAATCATGTACTTTTTACTCCACTACATTTGTCTGGCAGCTTTAGTTACTTTTCTAATTTAAATTTTCCATACCCTTCTTGTTCGGTGAAAATCCTGTATCTCGAGATTTGTTGATTTAAAATTTAAATTGATCTGAGTTTTTCTGAGCAGAGGGCATAGTAGTTAAAATTAGCACAACCTTCTTCAGCATTACAATGCAACATACACATTAATGCAGCAGTAATATTAATCCAGAAACATCATAATAATAAAACACTGAAGTAGGCCTATTAGTACAATTTAAAGGATCTGAATACTTCTTTCACCACTGACTATATTAATATAATGGACTACTTATTCTAGCTCAGTTGGATCTTTCATAATCAGAATCCAGTTTATTGCCAAGTATGATTTCACATACAAGGAATTTGCTTTTGTGATATGGTGCATAACAATAAACATTAACAGTACTGCAAAAGTCAAGAAACCTTAATATAGAATGGAAAAAAGGAAAGTAGGTCAATGATATTTATTACAGGTCTTTTTATTCCTATCTATTTGGTCAACATCACATACGAGATAAAAGAGACTTGCATCTATACAGTGCAATACACCATCTAGAAAATGATGTTTTCTTGGTCCCCGGTGTAAAACAAAAGAATGAAACATAAGGTGCAAACAATAAGATACAAAAACAGCTAGAGAACAAGATACAAGACAAGGTACAAACAGATGCAGGCACAATAACAAACATAGTAGTGCAAACAAATATAAATACAATCAATGAATAAACAACAGTAACAGCAGTTTTTGTGTGCCTGAGATATTCTTCTGAAGGATGTGCTCTCATGATAATGATATATATAGTACAACAAAACACATTTAAATTAATTGAGAATTAATATGTAATAGTGAACTATTAATTAAAACATAAATGGGCCTACTGTATTGCATGTACTTTATCATATTTTAAGGGGAATACCAGGATAAATGTATATTGTAGTAAGATAAGAAAGTATAGTGTACATAGCGTGCAGTTCACTCTGGTGTCCACTGGTGTGCACTGGAGCGCTGTCGGTCGTCTGTCCAGCCGTTAACAGATCAGACGTTACATTATTCCCTCATAGAGGAATTATGAAACGTTATTAAGTTATTGTTGCATGTATGATTCAGATCACATTAGATGTGTTTAAACTAGAAGTTACTGCTCTCTCTCTGACAGTAAATGAAACAGCGCTTGCGTTTAAATTCTTATTGGACTAGATTGTGACACGTGACCAGGAAGCGCTCTGTCGCAGCACATGCGACAACATTACTTTGTTAAAATGACACAGTGTGCTGCCATATTCCTCCTTTTTAGTCATCTACTGTGTGAGTTGTACTGTTTTTCTATCTCATTAAGTTGTGTTGTTACTAAAACATATATCCAAACCGTGAGAGAAGATGACTGTGCAGAGAAGCTGGTGCTCACCTCCGGCAGAAGTATGGTATCGCTTCTCGGCCTTTTGGCTAAGATCAAGTGTAGTATCTGTTCTTATCAGTTTAATATCTGATACGTCCCCTACCCGGGGACCATATATTAAATTGATTTTTGGAATAGGGAGATGGAATAGGGGCTTGCTCCGTCCACTCCACGCATCGACCTGGTATTGCAGTACCTCCAGGAACGGTGCACCCCCTCTCAATGTCTAAAGTAAATATTAATTTAGCTGTAATTCAATGCAGTGTGCGTCAACTGTTCATCACTTGATGCATTTCAAGGTTGTCAGAGTGAACGATGTTGAAGGCGATATATGATTTTATAATCCGTGTAATCTTTCATCAGTGATGAGAGATGAAGTTTCTCCAAACTGGTTTGCTGCAGTGTTTATTTCTCGACGCTTCATGAGCACATGAAACTACCTGTTGGTAGAAGAGTGTAAACAAGGCAGAGATCATCTCTCATTCTGTATTTTGTGCCAGTAAACGCTCGGGAATAACTGTAAACAATGGAGAAAAAAAATTATCTTTCCATGTAATCCATTTATATCAATATCGTATCTATTTTCTAATGAATATATTAGGATTGTATAACATAACTGTATGATAAACTGTAATTGTCTTGTGAGTAATGTATCCACTATATGTAAATCGATTATTCAAACAATGTTCTGACCTCATTGAAATCAGAGATGAATGAAATAACAACAGACAATTTGTAAGTAGTTCATTTCCACTACTCACTGTATTGTACTGCTTACACGTTATATTGTCGTACACATTATTTAGTTTGCATATAGTTGGACTCAAACAGAAATGAATTTAAAGTGACTAATCATTATAACTAAATAATAATAACTAATACAATAGTGTTTCACTTTCTCGGACGATCGGAACGTGGTTTTGGCGCGTGCGCAGTTGATTGCTCAGTCTCCAACGCTGAAAGTGTAAATGTAATGTTGTCAAAGCATATCGTCGTATAAACGAGGTTACTGATCAGTAACGACGCTGACAGTTTTGTCTACTTTAAATCTATTTAGCGTACTACTACTGCTTTCAAAATATGGCTCTGATAGTTTCAAACCTTTTCAAGAATGATGTGATGAATGTGGTTTCCCGGCAGGAGGGTCGTAAAGTACGGCACAGATACGGAAACAAGGCACGATATCTAATGTTATTTTATACTATTTTAATTCTGCTATTTTAACACTATTTCACACTCATTTACATCATCACTGTGATTATTGTACTGTAAATGCTCTTATTCTGTCCTTGTACTAATTGTTATGTTTTTGCTGTGAAGCACTTTGGGCTGCAATTCTTGTATGAAAGGTGCTATACAAATAAAGATTATTATTATTATTACTAACTGCTCATATGTGGTATTTATGAGGTGTCATCTAATATAACTGCAGGTTTATAACGCGCAGTACATAATGACAAGACATTAACCCGGTTTAATGCTACGTTTCTACACCAGACATTTGGACAATGTGACACTGCTGTGATGGTTTCTCATTTACTTTTGCTCGCGTTGTGTTTCTTTAGCGTTAAACCGTCACAGAGAACAGTTCTTCCCAGGATCAGGTCCCGGTCTCTGACGTGTACAACTCATACTTACCTGGCAGGGGAGATACCATGATCAACAAGGTGGTTCACCCAGGGCGAGGCTTGGCCATTGCACTCCGGCTGAGCTGACCTCTGCGAATTCCCCAAATGTGGGAATCTCGACTGCATAATTTGTGGTAGTGGGGGACTGCGTCCGCGCTCTCCCCTGATAACTGTGTTAATAGAAATTAATATGATAATACATCAAAGCACTGATGTTTGACGTTGATTGCTGTGAAGCTGGTTACACTTGTGTCAGAAGTTCCCTGTTTCTCATGAGCCACTATAGCATAACAAGCTCCTGTGATAATGTTATTCATTTATATTAGTTTAATTTAAATAAGTAAATCTAGAATGATCTAATGAAATCAGCCACGACTGCCCCCTGTTGTTTATAGGACGTCTGTCAGTCAGTGAACAAGAGAGGAATCTGACAATTGTTCGGTTTGCAGATTAAATATTTGTTGAAGTCTCCTGAAGGTGGAACAAATATATGGTGTTGTAAAGAGTTAACATTAAAACAATTGAAACTCAGCTTGAATCCTGCAGTCAGCTCTGTTCTCCACTAGAAACTAGTATATCCATCTTCTTGTTTAACATTAGCGATTTTATAATCTGTATAAACTTTAATCAGTGATGGTGAGATGAAGTGTAATGAAGCTTTACAGTCATTGGTACGCAGAAGTGTTGGTACAAGAGTGTACAAAAGGCAGATATCATCTCATGTGATCTTTGATATACTGTATTTTGTGCCAGTAAATAACTGTAAACAATGAAAAATACATATATTCCATGTTATCCATTATATCAATATCTATTTTCTAGTGAACATATTGTATAACATAACTTTATAATAAACTGTAATTGTCTTATTATTATTATTATTATTATTATTATTATTATTATTATTATTTCGTTTGCATATAGTTGGACTCAAACAGAAATTAATTTAAGTTTTAGAGTGAGCATGAGCGATGTTTGCAGATGCACATCCAGATGATTTAACGAGAGTTGTGTACTGAACGTAGAGAAGAGAAACTGAAACTTAAGTATCGATCTCATCACGCAAGTATTGACCAACGTTGGTATCGATATTTTAGATCTATCCGCCCACCACTAGATGTAATGTCGTATTTAAATAGATATGTCGGATTGTTTGTACTGTTATATTTATTGTGTTGATACTTTTAAACATTATGAAGTATTCCTTCGTATTACTCAGTACGCTTGAAGCAGCTCTCAGTTTCTAAAAGGTTGGTGACCCCTGCTGTAAGTACCGGCGCACTGCCACCGTCACTGTGGGGTGTATGTCGGAACATGTGATGCTCCACCTTCTGGTTGAAGGCAGCAGTATACTCTTGTTTCTCTTCAGAGCGTATAAATCTTTCGCCTTTTACTAAAGATTTCCGTGGAGAGGAACACTTTGAGTTCAATCTAATTTTTTGATGCCCTACCTCGTGCGGGGCTTCCTACTTATGTGAAAAATAATTAATATAATATTATCAATGAGCCCCTGTGGTTTGATAGATGTAATGTAAGTGAATAGATGTGGCAGATTCTTTATACTTTTATGTAGTTATATTCATTTTGTTTATAATGACAAATGTTTTATATGCTAAATCTTTGCATTGTGTCCATAGACTATAAAATAGATTTGTGTCACATTGTCAATATTTGTAAACAGTTGACTTAAATAAAGTTGGGGGGGAAATACTGAATGTCGTGATGTCATGATAAATTGCCACATTGGGAATGGCAGAATAAAATTAATTACGCTCAAGAATTATGGACACAAGTATATTTTAATACATTTAATAATTACTGCATGTTTTATTATTCTAAGTACATATTGGTTACTTGTCACAATAACACACTTGCAGTTAAAATATATTGACACACAGTTTCTTAAATTGTGTGTTAAAACGTGTTCCTATACCGACACTTTTGTTTGACACTTTCCCAGTTACTGTTGCCTGTTGCGTCTCCCTGCAGGTGACAATCATCAAAAACACTTAGAAGTGTAAAATAAAAGTATGTCCTGAGATATTCAAAGTGGAAAGGATTAGTGATTGTATCTGGAGTCCTGATTGTAAAACCAACAGTCAGGTGTTCCCGGGACTCAGAGCAGTACTACAGTCTGGTTCTTGTGTAAAGTTATTACAGAAGACGACAGCAAGAAAAGGAAGATATTTCTAAAATCTTTCATTTTTTCGGGGACGAAGAGTTTTGTAATATTCTGCACTCACTCTGTAAAGCTCCTGATCAGTCAATCAGACCTTAAACACACAGTTTATCACAGACTAATGATTTAAAAATAATTTAATTTGACACCTCATTGCTCTTATGTTAAGAGCCCTCCCTGTGTTCCATTTTGTTTCTCGAAAGTAATTGATTGCCAATTGTTCCTAATATATTAATAAATATACTTTATTTAACCATAACCATCTGGTTGTATGTTACTCCCTTTTCCCTTGCCGAGCCTGGGTCGTAACAATATTAAACAAGGTAATGTGGGAAAACCAATTAATTCCAATGAAATGTGTTTATTAAATGAGAAACTTTTCCAAACGTTGTACTTAATTTTATAGGGCCAGTGTGATTCAGCTAAATTTCATTATAGATTGATCTGTTAATTATCTTTTAATTTAAACAATTTGATGTCTTCAATTTGAACTGCTTTTCTTTGTCAACCAAGTGTCCAACACCCCCAAATATTCAGTGCATTCATCATGGAGGACAAAGAAAAATATCATTTAAGAAGTAGTAACCATTGAATTGTTTGCATTATTGCCTAAAACACAACTTATTTTATTATTGGATGTCAAACACATTTCGTATTGGACTCACTGACTCAGCAGTACAACTGTATTGTTTGGCTTTTTCTACTATTAATGTTCAATATTTCAATGCAACACTGTCAGTGAAGTGTTGGATTTATGTTTACAAAACAACCAGCGTTGTTCACACTGCAGACCACTAGGTGACAGTGCCACCAGCAGTAAACAAAGAAACAGGAAGCGGTTGTAATATGAGAAAACAAATGTGTGTTTTTATTCTTTCCTCTGAATTTCAAATGTAGAACAAACTACTTTTGATTACATTATTATTCAGATTTGTCTCATTTGAACTTGCTGTAAACTCTGGAGTAAAATCTACAACTGGTGATTTTAGGTTGGCTTTTCATATGGAAATACAGCACTGCATGATGGGAAATATAACTATTATTCCTCAAAAAAATGTAAATACTCTTTGTCAGCCTCAGTACAAACGTGTTTCTTTCACCTTAAAGTCCTGTAGACTGTCTCCCCCTTATAGCCTCTGGTTTTGGTAAAATATATGTTGTCAGCACCTCTAGTCAGCATGTTGTATCTGTGAATCAGATGCCGGTCTCTGATGTGTACAACTTATACTTACCTGGCAGGAGAGATACCATGATCAATAAGGTGGTTCACCCAGGATGAGGCTTGGCCATTGCACTCCAGCTGAACTGACCTCTGCGAATTCTCCAAATGTTGCAATCTCCAAATGTTGGAATCTCGACTGCAAAATTTGTGGTAGTGGGGGACTGTGTTTGTGCTCTCCCCTGATAATTATGTTAATAGAAAATATAATAATACTTAATTGAAGCTATGCAGTAAGACTCTGTAACATTGTTATAGTATTTCACATGATGCTCGATGTTGTTTCTCGTCTGCCACTATAGCAAAACAAGCTCCTGTGATAATGTTATTATTAATATAGCCTCATTTATATTTAGTTTAATTATCTAATGAAATCAGTTTGCGGATTAAATATTTGTTGAAGTCTTCTGAAGGTGGAACGAATATATTGTGTTGTAAAGAGTTAAAACATTAATTAATTAAAACAATTGAAACTCCGTCATGGCTCAAATGTTCAGCTTGAATCCTACAGTCAGCTCTGTTCTCCACTAGAAACTGTCCCGTGACTAAGACGACTGCCACGCCCCTCGTTACGAATTCCTCGTGTCTTTTAAATTGACACACTTTGTGAGTTTTCATATATATATATATACAGTGTAGTATTTGTATGGTATTTAATTGGTAAAACGTTTAGCAAAGTTGTTTTCAGTTTTACTGAGTGTCACTTAAACACATCATTCACCAGCAGACCCGTCAGTGAAAGTAACTGTGTGGTGAATCACTGCTTTACCGCCGACCTGCAGCTGGTATCGCTTCTCGCCTTTTGGCTAAGATCAAGTGGATATGTGAGTTCGGTTCACCGGCCCCCAACGAGCAGCCGATCCAGAGGGTCGGGCTGAGAAACACGCTGCAGTTCCAGGTCGTCTTGGAAGAGGAGGAATTTCTTTCGAGGGCTTGTTTCTGCAAGAATGTTGTCATCGGGCACCTGCATCTGAAGGTGGAGGACGTCTACTGCATCCAGTGGAACCAGTAGGAGAAGTCGTTTGATGTCACTCTAAGGACGGAGGAAATCTACAGAAGAGTGGCTGAAACTTGCCAGACCGCAGCTGGGGTAAGGCCTCTTGCTGGCTACAAAGTGTTGAATTTGGACAAACCGAACTTTAGAGTGGTTACTGTACATATGTTTAATCCTTTTGTAACCGACATAGCACTAGTAACCTTATTAAAACAATATGGTGACGTTATGTTGGCTGCTAGACTGGTGAACGACCCAAAGGCGGCAGTTTCAGGTGTTGCTGAACGCGGACCCGGAAGGGGCTGGAGGCCTCAAACACCCTCCTGCCATTTTCAGCCTTGGTGGGTACCGGGGCTACCTTTACTACACCTGACAACCAGCCTTCTGCAGGAGGTGTAGGCAGTCGGGGCACGCAGAGTCTGCATGTGATGGAGCACGCTGCCGTTTCTGTGGGCAGGCGGGCCATGAGGCCAAAAACTGTGTTGCGTCTAAGGCCTGTCATGGATGCGGGGGTCTTGACCACCTGTTTCGCAGCTGCCCCAGCCGGAGAAGATTCTTTGCTGAGGTGGCCAAGCTTGCTGGTGGGCCGCTTAGAGCCAAGGAGCCAGTGAAAGGAGATGACCACACAGGTCAAGTGAGGCCAGGGCAGGCAGGGCCGGATGTAGGCCCTACAGAAAGTGGTGTGGATGCAGGGCTCTGTGGGGAAGGGCAACCAGCGCTGGGGGTGCTGAGGCACCTTTGACCGACATGGAAGTGTCGTTTCCTGCACCCACTCCAGGCTCGGTCTCGTCCATGGCGAAAGAGCGGGCAAGGAGGGGCTCACAAGTTTTCAATGAAGGGGTTTCGATAGACAGTGGGGAGAGGGGGGGGTAGGAAAAAGGTGAGGAAGGTGAAGGAGAGTTTGGTTAACGTAAGGAGGGATGATGAGGAGGAAGAACAGAGAAAGGGGGCTACAGAGGTAGCAGAAGAGGGAGCGGAAACAGGACAGGGGGTGGGAGGAGAGGTTTTGAAACTCACAGGAGAACCAGGTGCTTCATCTGCTACGGGGTTGGGGCTGGGTTTCGACCTTGCCCAAGACCTGGTTTTACCTGCACCACCATCGGGGGAAAAGGTATACGATGGAGCTAGCGGGCTATTAATCCCGCCAAAGCAAGAGATTTTTAACTGGGCCGAGGCGATGGAGAGGGTTGACCTTTTCTTGTAGGAGAGAGACTTTTCTAAGGGGAAGGACATGTATAATTTATAATGGGTTCTTTCAAGGTTCTAACATTGAATGTGAGAGGAATGAGGGACGCAGTTAAAAGAAGGGTAGTTTTTGATTATGTGGGATATCTTCAGGTTGCAATTTGTTTTTTGCAAGAGGTACACTTGTGGGATAAGGGGGATGTTGTGAGTTTCACGAGGGAATGGAGGAGAGGGGACTCAGTATGGAGGGGGGGTCCACTCTACAGGGGTTGGGATTTTATTCTGTTTTAAAGAGATAAGGGTTGAATTTTCTTTTGTTATTGTGCAAGGGAGGATAATGAGAGCAGATGTTACAAGGGGGACTGTCAAGCTGAGGGTAATTGTAGTGTATGGGCCACAAACCTCGGCAGAAAGGCATGAGATGTTTCCAATTTCCATAAGGAATTCGAGACGTGTTCCGCTGCTTTTTTCAGCACAATAAGGGCAGACAGGGTCAAACAAGTAGTGTCAGGGGTTAGGGATGGGCAGGGTAGAGTTGTGTCAGATGAGTTGGAGATGGTTAAGGCCGCTTCCGACTACTACCGCACAAGTTTTATGGAGAGAGAGGTAGATATAGAGGGAGGGGAGGACTTTCTGGACTAACTTTCTGGTATGACTCAGTGGGTGCCTTTGGACATAGCTCAGGCTTTGGAGGCCCTGCTCACTCTTAAGGAGCTTGAGGGTGCCCTCAGGCGGAAGGTACCCGGTATCGACGGACTGCCGGTGGAGTTTTATCTCAAGCTTTGGGATATACTCGGGCCGGTAGTGTTGGAGGTATTGTCAGCAATGCTCTGCATAGGTGCTATGGGAGGGTATTTGGCCACTGGAGTTATCTCCCTTCTGTTTAAGAAGGGGGATCATACGAACTTGGAGAACTGGCGGCCATTGACCATGCTCTGTGTGGATTACAAACTTCTGGCAAAGGTTCTAGCGGATCGTCTGGGCGCAGCACTCCCACACATGGTCCAGACATGCAGATTGGCAGGGCGTTCGGTGAGATGGAATCTGCAGCTCATTCGAGACGCGGTCGCTTGGGCAGAAGACAGGCAATTGCCATTCATGGTGGTTGGCATCGACCAGGCGAAGGCGTTCGACAGGGTACACTGGGGTTTTATGTTTAGGGTACTGGACAGGTTAGGTTTTGGCTAGGGTTTTATAAGATGGTTACGGGTATTGTACACAGATGTGGGGAGCATGGTCTCAGTTAATGGTCACCTAGGGGATGTTTTCAGGTTGCACTCAGGGGTAAGACAGGGGTGTCCGCTCTCACCACTGCTCTACATCCTTTACATGGAGCCCCTGGTGGCAGCCATTCGGGCTGACCCAGGTGTGAAGGGTTTCCTGGTACCTGGTAGCGGGGGCCTACGGGTTAAGCTGTCTCAGTATGCAGATGATACTACACTAATGCTGGACAGTGACGCTTGCCTGATTCGGGCCTTGGAGATTTTCCAGAACTTTGGTCGGGTTGCTGGTGCAAAGCTTGTGCCAAGTCCTCTGTGAAGTTCTTTGGGCGGTGGAAAAAAAGGACCGATGTACCAGCGGGTCTTACGCTCTGCATTGGACCTCTGAAGGTACTAGGGGTCGGCTCTGAGTCAGCCCACAGTGCCACAGCCAATTGGACCAGGTGCTTTTTAAAACATTTATTTACAGTATATTACGTTATTATTACTATGTGCATACCTTATTAGGTGAGATCAGCTCAAAATGTTCCCAGACAGGGGAAAATCTCCTCTTTCTTGCTGGTTCCATTGCAAAAAAAAGAAGCTTGAATAGATTGCAGACAAACGCGCAATAAAGTCACAAGTCCACAAATTGTGAGGGGGATCAATTGCGGTTTGCTCCCCCTTATATTTTTAAATCGCACGCCAAACCCACGAACCAGTTCCTGAATCAGTCACATGGTACGGCAGGTTCGCGAGGCTTCGAATGTCATCACATACGTCATCAACACAAGCATCGATACGCGCTTCACAAAAATCTTCCTAGATTACTCGACACACGCTTCGAAGCCTCAACACGGAAGGACACATCACTAGTCAATATGTAATTTACATGTAACTGTTAAATAAATCTGGTGAGAGAGATTAGGTTGTTAAACGTGATGTGTTCACTTCCCTTTAAAAGAAGACTTTTAAAACATCAATTAATTCTATAATCCTCACATTGCAGAAGGTCACAGACCGATGACGCCATCAGGACCACATCATCTGCAAAGAGCAGCGATGAGATCCTCAGGCCACCGAACTACAACCCCTCTCCTCCACACAGCGCTCACCCAGGTCACAGACTGTTCTCTCTCCTGCCTTCTGGGAGAAGATACAGGAGCTTCAAATCACGGACAAACAGACTAAAAAACAGTTTCTACCCCTGGGCCGTCAGGCTGCTTAACCTCCACACCTAATGCAATAACCATAACCATCGTCACACACATTCACACTCTGATTGCACTTTTAAAAAGTATAAACTTTTTATATCAATATTTTTAACTATTTATTCCCCCCGTATGATTGCTTATGTTGTCTGTCCTACTGCCGTGTTTTTAATGTTATGTATGTCTTTTTTGCACACTAAGACAGAGTTGCACTCTGAATCTCGTTGTACTTTTGTATAATGACAATAAAAGGCTTTAACTTAACTGACTACGCCTCGATATCCTGTCCATGAAAATCACAAATAGGATTGGTGATAAAGCGCAGCCCTGGCGGAGGCCAACATTCACTGGGAACGAGTCCGACTTACTGCCAAGTATCCGGACACAACTCTCTCTTTGGGCGTAGAGGGATTGGATGGCCCTCAGGAGTGACCCCCTCACCCCATACTCCCGCAGCACCTCCCACAGTATCACCCGGGGGTCATACGCTTTTCCAAATCCACAAAACACATGTAGACTGGATGGGCGTACTCCCAGGCCCCCTCCAGGATCCTTGCGAGAGTGAAGAGTGTGTTTGTTGTTGCACGACCAGGACGGAATCCGCATTGTTCCTCTTCAATCAGAGGTTAGACTATCGGCCAAACCCTCCTTTCCAGCACCTCGGAGTAGACTTTACCAGGAAGGCTGAGAAGTGTGATACCCCTGTAGTTGGCACACACCCCGGTCTGCCACCCCCTAGGCACTGTCCCAGACTTCCACGCAATGTTGTCGAGGCGTGTCAACCAAGACAGCCCCTCAACACCCAAAGCCTTCAGCATTTCTGGACGGATCTCATCAACCCCTGCGGCTTTGCTACTGTGGAGTTGTTTGACTACCTCAGTGACCTCCAACAGGGAAATTGACGATGGTCCCCCATCAGCTTCCAGGTCTGCCTCTACCATAGAGGGTGTGTTAGTCGGATTCAGGAGTTCCTCAAAATGCTCCTGCCACCGCCCAATAACCTTCTCAGTTGAAGTCAGCAGCTGTGCACAGCTTGGATGGTTCCCTGCTTCCCACTTCCGAGGTGCCGGACGGTTTACCAGAAGCACCTTGGTGCTGACCGAAAGTCCTTCTCCATAGCTTCTCCGAACTTCTCCCACACCCGCTGCTTTGCCTCTGCCACGGCAGAATGAGCCCTTACCCCAAGTGAAGGAGTAGCTCGGGGTCTTGTTCGTGAGTGAGGGGACGATGGAGCGAGAGATTGGCCGGAGAATCGGAGCAGCGGGGGCGGTATTGCATTTGCTTTACCGCACCGTTGTGACGAAAAGAGAGCTGAGCCAGAAGGCAAAGCTCTCGATCTAGCGGTCGATCTTCGTTCCTACCCTCATCTATGGTCATGAAGGCTGGGTCATGACCGAAAGAAAGAGATTGCGGGTACAAGCGGCCAAAATGGGTTTTCTCAGATGGGTGGCTGGCGTCTCCCTTAGAGATAGGGTGAGAAGCTCAGCCATCCGTGAGAGACGGAGTAGAGCCGCTGCTCCTTTGCATTGAAAGGAGGTGGTTCGGGCATCTAGTAAGGATGCCACCTGAGCGCCTCCCTAGGGAGGTGTTCCAGACCCCGGGGAAGACCCAGGACTCGGTGGAGAGATTATATCTCCTCACTGGCATGGGAACGCCTCGGGATCCCCCAGTCGGAGCTGGCGGATGTGGCCTGGAGAAGGGAAGTTTGGGGTTCCTTACTGGAGCTGCTGCCCCTGCGACTCGACCCCAGATAAGCGGTAGACGATGGATGGATGGATCCTCACATTGATGGATAGATTGAATCTGTTGTCAGGTTTCATTGCTATATTTCTGCTTATTCCCCAAGAGTGAAAATCCTGAAGGCACAATTTTCTTTAATGTGGTTTAACAGCCAGAGAAACATTGTATATGTGTACAAATACATTCCAGTTATTTCAATGATGTTTTCTTTCTGAGAACATGGAGAAATATACAGCGTATATACAATCAATTTATTAAGTACACCTAGCTAAATCTAATGCAGTTCACTAAAGAGTGTATGACTTTATGGCATACTATATAATGACTTTTTAAAATATTTATTTTATGACATACTATACGCTGATATTTTCATGGCATATTATACAATGGCATTTTCTATGACATTTATAACATACTGTAATATTACTTTTTGCATGACATTTTTATGGCATATACACTATATATTTTTGAATGTTTCATGATGTACTATCAATTTTGAAAACTATTTATTTTATTACATACTATGACTTTAAAATATTGTTCATGCCAGTTTTTATGATTATATGACATGTGATATATGCTACACTTTGACTTTGCTTGAGATTTATATGCCCTTTTAAAAATAAACTTTCAAATGGCTGGTCACAAGCTCCACACATCTTTATCTATCATTTGAATAAATGTTTGTTCTTAGATTATTTGCCAAAAGTAGAAATGCTCGTGGCCATGATCAGTTAGAGAAATAAACACTATTTTGATTGTCTTTGTTGATCTTCCTGCAAAGATGAAGACCACGGGTTATTTACTTTGGTGTCAAGGTGGCAGAGAAGGAACGCATTTTATTTAAGATCCAAACCAACACAAATGAGCTTGATAATCAAGCAAACACATACAGCTGATGGAGTACGCCCTAATGACCCATTTGGAACAATGGTCACTGATGAACACCACCTGATGTCAAGGTGGTACAAATGAAGGTATGCAGGTGTTTTCTTTACCTTCTTACTCTTTATTCCTACCCCAATACACAGCATGTACTCACTACTCAAGACCACTGAAAATGAGGTCCAGCTTATCTCTAAACAGAGGATAAAGTTGTTTCACTAAACATAAATGGACCAAATCAAGAAGAATATTCCCCCTTAGTGAAGACATTTTAAAGAGACCTGCTTTTCTTCCAAGAAACCCATTGAAGAAAAAGGAGCATGACAATTTAGGTAAAATGACTAAGGGACTAATTTATTACAGTTCATATGGATACACAAAGAGGGGAGTAGCTATTATTATACAACCACACAGCTTTTATATTGTTGATAAAGAGGATTATTTTAGTAATTGGGAAAATAGTCAATCAGTTTCTTTTTTTTAAATATACTACCCACCATATCAGAAATAATTGAACTGTTAATGACAAAATCCAAAGGAATTACTGTAATGTGAGGAGACCTGAATTTTACAGTAAATCCCAGATTGGACTCCTTGAATAATAAAGTAGAAAGCATCATCGAATTCAAGAGGAGCAATCTCAGATCTTGGATTAGTAGAGACATGTCGTAGTATGAATTCACTTTTATTTTATTTATATAGTACCATTCAGCAACACTAACACCAAAACACAAAATGAATTATTTTTTAAAATGAGACAGCTGCTAGTTATTAGTAATATTAAAATGTTTAAAGTTATCCACAGTCAGCAAGTCTAATATTTAAAGGCAGTGTATGCTAAACCTAATCAAAAAAGCATATACATATTATTTAGGTGGATTCTCAATTTATAACAGAGTAACTATTTTTTTTTTTCAAAAAAGACGCAGTTAGTTGAAACATGCATGATATGAATAAGGGTTTTTTCAGATCGTGCCACAGTGACTATAAATATTCATATTAATTTAAGGAACGAGAAAGAAGTATGGATGCTAAACAACTCACTTTTGCAAGATAAAATGTTTGTCGACAGTGTATAACAGTGATTCATGAAGGAAGTTAAAGATGCTACAGAATGCTAAATCAAAATAACAACTTCAGTAATAGCAATGAATAGATTAAAGGACATTGTGCCAGATATATGATCAATGCGGCTTCACTTCCCAAAATAAGGACTTATTTTAATGTGTTAATATAAAAGATACATTGACAGTATATGCAGCTGTGATCATTTATTTAACATCCCCAGTTCAATATTTATCAAACTTAATGGTAAGAAACAGCAAGCACCCAATTTAGAAAGCACATAACATTTGAATTCAAATGGGGTTTATAGAAAATGTAATATTTGATATTGATACTTACTGGAGACATATAAACCCTGTATATAGAAAATTACCAAGTTTTGGAACTTAATTGAGACAATAGCTCAATGGATTGAAAGCAGTACCAAAATCATTACGGAGTAGAAAGCATATAAATGATTCTTCCACAATTCCTCTTCTCATTTCAAACCTTACCAATACCCATAAATGACATAAATTTGAAAGATTAGCAACTAAATTCAGTATAAGGAACAATAAGTTCTTTAAATATTGACAAATAAGGAGCTGTCATGAAACGGCACATCTATCAAAACCCTCAAACTACAATTCATCCAAAACCCGGCTTCCCATCTGCTCACTCATTCCCACTCTAGAGGTCACCAGACCTTCAACCCCTCCTACCTTACTGACCTCCTGCACCGACATACTACCACCTGTAACCTCCTCACACCTCACACCCAGTCCAGTGTGAGCAGCTCCTTCATGAGTCACATTTTGGGAGGTAAGAGTCTGTCAACAGCTGGTTTGAGTATTCTATATTTTGTCACTATGAACAAACTACACGGTATAAAAAGAGTACAAGTGGCTTTGAGACTTACCACGTCTTGATGCTCTGCTCCAAATAACTAAACAGTTAAGCTTGTTTTACATTCAGTGCTGAGAATCAGTTTAAAATGTTCAGAAACATTCGACAGAACAAAGGAACAACACTTTGAGAAGGATGGCAGAATAAACTCAACATTTAATTGTTTTTTTTATTTTCTTAGAACAAAACAATTACCTGCATATCAGACACAGAACTGAATAGGTAGCAATTAAAATAACAAAAAGGAAAAAGTGAATAATAAAAGTTCCAAAAGACAACTCTTTTACAAAACCATGTTATCCACTGCCACTGAACCTCCTGAGCATAAAACCAATTATTTCAAATACGCTTTCTCAAATGTCAGGTTACTGTATAAGCATAATACAAAAAGTAAAAAGGACAACTTAATAGTGAAGACACACGTACTGATACTCTATCAACCACATCTGGGGCATAAATATCAACTTTTAAATGCCTGTTAGCATTCGTTAGATCTGCTTAATATACCAAATATGAGTTTACACTTTAGGGATCAATTACATTGTGAAAATATATTTCACAGTATTTAAAGTGTTTTTGAAAATCAAATATCTCTATGCGAGTTGTAAGCAGTCATGGTCTAAGTACATGTGAACACGGGAATGGTGGACCAATCTTCGCTTTACTGGCTACATGACGCTCAGTTGGCGTGCTGCACAGTGGAGAAGCACAGTTTGAGGGTGTAAGGGTAAGGACCAGCTGGAAAGAGAGAAAGAAAAAGACCAAAAATTAGATGGCAAGAAACATGACCCGTGAGATGAATCAGTCTTCCTCTGGGAAACTTAATTCAACTGATTAATCAATCGTGTTTACATCCCAGTACAAACCTGTTTTTCGGGTTGAGACAACTGTCATAACTGCAAGTAAAAACAAATACTGTTGTGAGCGGTTTCATGTAGGAACTATTTTCTTTCTACCAAACTACATCCACCAATCGTATCAAATCAAATTTATTTATATAACCCAATATCACAAATTACACATTAGTCTCAGTGTGCTTTACAGACTGTACAGAATACAACACCCTCTGTCCTTAGACCCTCGCATCGCACAAGGAAAAACTTCCTAAAAGAAACCCCATAAATTAAAGGGGGGAAAATGGAAGAAACCTCAGGGAGAGCAACTGAGGAGGGATCCCTCCCCCAGGACAGACAGACGTGCAATAGATGACGTGTGTACAGGATATCCCCGTGCAGAAGGAAGCGTGCATCTACTCATGGACGAGAGGTTTGTGACAGAGCGAGATGTGAACATTAATGCTGAGCTGTTGCTAGCTAAGGTGAGAGAGCCTCTCGTCCATTATTAGACGCACGCGTCCTTCTGCTCTGTGATACGTTTGGCGAGTGTAGTTCAGTAATAACAAAGTAGTTCCTAAACGAAGCAAGGTCTGAGGATTATCTTTAGTAACAGTCATGAATTCAGGAAAGAGACATTACTGTTTTTCAAATGTATATTTTTGGACATTATATTGGAGAAGGCTGATATCTCCAACTACACTTTATTCATTTAAGTTACTTTGTAGATTGAGATTACCAACAAAAAATATAACCAACAAATAAATGATGGTTTGGCACTACACATTACACCTTTATGTACAAGATCTGACTACTTCTTCCAACACAGGCGTTAGGCCACTGCATTGGCAGATGGGGTGCAGATGCAGGCCCCAGCAAAACAAAAGTTTAACCTTGCTTTTCAATACTGTTCAATAGTAAAATCTTGTTTTAACATTTCAGGGTCTTTCCCATACCTGCGTTTTTCATCTGGTAGTGGTTCATCATGGCCAGGGCCTCCATGGCATCATTGATGGACTCCCACTCCAGCAGCCCTGAAGCACTGCGGTCACTGGGAGCTGCACCACCTGGTGGTTAGAGGGTCAACATTACATCACAGATACAGGAACATTTCTACGTGCAGCGCAAAGTCCCTCGAACTTTGGCTGCTAATTTGTTTATGTTTTTTTATTTCAATTGGAGGGCTTCCAGACCCGTCTTTATGTACATGGAGTTAAAAACAGAATGCAAGCAGCTTACTCTTTCCTGTGAACATTTTGACGTTGACGGGGTTCTTCACACCAATCTCCTCACAAATCTGTAAGAGCACAACGTTTATTAGGGAATTACATGTATAACAGCCATTTAAATGCTTTTATTCTGACAATGAAAGCTTGCAACAGTTTTTATTTATTTAAATACTTTCATTGGCCATACACATATTCCAGTTCAACAAAATGCAATCGGAAATATTACCCGTTTAAAAAGCAAGAAAATGCAGGTGATGGTGTGTCAATGTAAAGTGAAATTAGTTCAACTTCTCCTGGGACAAGCCATGCACATCCTTCACTCCTCCAAAAACATGCAAACATTGTTTCTACAGACCTGAGTGAAAATCTCTGGCGTGACGTCTGGCTGGGCGTTAAAGAAGTGCAACACGTTGCTCGGGTGTTGGATGCGGTTTTTGGCCGCCTGTTCCGGCGAGGTGAACCGGTTGTTCCTGGAGCCGTGGAAGTCCTTGAAACTGCTCGAGCCATCCTCCAGCTCATAGCACTGACCAGGTACGATGGCTTGCTGCTTGGACACACTGCAGGGAGGGAGGGATTTTAAAATAGCATTTTTAAAGTACAACGGACACCAGGAGAGGCCGGAGCATTGACATTTCTGATGCTGGTTTGGAACTGGACGGGATGAACTCACCACACATTCAGTCTCTGTCCAAAGAGGAAGTTGTTGTTGAGGTGAGTGATTGCACGGTCCACTGCATAGCAGTCTCCCATTTCCACCATGGCAGCCCCAGGCTTACTCTTCATGAACTTCACCTGTAGACGGTGACAGAAGAGAGGATTAGTCTGTGCGCTCGTACCTTATTAAGAACATGCTTGGCTTTTTAATGTTTCGAACATTTTATACATCTTGGCAAGGTTGAGAGTCCCCCGCCCCAAATTTAGGAAGTTCAACCTCCGCTCCTATAATAAGACACTCACACCCCATAGAAATCACACATTTTGATTGTTCTGGATTAAAGTATAAAATCATGCATCCATTAGGGTTTCAATCTAGAGCCCTGGCTTCAAAATAGTAGGTTTTACTACTTTCCATCAGATTGAGCCATTTAGGGATGAGTCATGATTTTATCATGATATACATTTTTAAAATCAGGAAGTTAAGACGTGTCTAAACGTGTCTGTGGGCGACTCGAGTTGAGCACTGAGCTAATTGAGCGGAGGGAAAGAATAGATCTGTGAGTGAGGAGGGAAATCATCACCGCTCCACTCCGCTCAAATGCCCTAGCGCCTGGAAGTAACACATTACAAATTACCACCAAAGAATGCTCGAATAGTTCACGGTGACTATCGAGTACTATTTTTGACTGAGCTGCCCATCGTTCTGTATTGTGTTTGACGCAATGCATCCACATTTTATTTAGCTAATCATAGACATATCCCAGAACAAATTACAGCAACTTTAACACACAAGGGTTAAGAGATATTAAAGATTCATTTGGATTTGATGGCTTGGGGAAAGTGTGTGTGGTCATGGATGGTTACTCAAATACAATGTTAAAGTTACGCAGCAAAGCGTTTCAGCTGATAATCACTTGTTTAGTCTAAATGTAAAACATTAACAATCCTTGCCGTACTGATAACAGCCTGTTTTTTTAAATGCCTGAGATTAAGTGAGAAATAAATATTAATGAATGAATATTTTAAGAGCAGCTATTTAAAGACACATGACAACTGTTGCTCACAGCAAAAAATAGATGAGATTTAAATGAGGGATTTGACATAAAAATAAAAACCTAGTAAGGAATTACAAAGTGTTATTTCCTTACATCTCCTGGTGCAACGACCTGGAATTAAAACAAATATTAGATTCTTCTCCACAATGTACACTTCCATCTTTCTGTACATAGCAAATTGATGGGGGTGTGTTTTGCATCAAGTAATTGTAGGCGGGCCGTCTGTATATAGCTCGTTTCTCAGATTAAAAGGCTGCAGTAAAATTGGCACGCTAAAATAGACACATCTGTCAAATACTGACCCGCTCTACATTGCCATAGAGACAAAAGATGTTGAAGACACGGTCGGCGTTCATCTTCACAGGCTCCAATCCGTACAACATGACAACCGGAGACTCAGCGTGGCCACCATACTCGCCAGGAGGAGGGGGAGGAGGTCCGTAGCCTGGCCCGAAGTTTCTCCCTCCACGCCCTCTCATTGGTGGACCCATGCGACGACCCTCGTAGGGTGGGGACCCGTAGCTCTCGTCGTAACCATGGTAGCCACCTCCTGCATGAGGCAAGCAAATGAGAACAGAAAATAAACTACAAACCAAAGAAGGTGCGGTCAACTCAAGAGAACTATCTTACTAGAAATCTTTGCTACTTGGAGAAAAAGATTTGTTCCCAACATGAATATGTCATCACAGCATCACTTAACGGCGTTGATGCATTTATAAATCTGATATTAAAAATGCACCCGTCTACGCAGAACGTATTTCAGGTAATGAACGGTGGTAGTCATTTTAAAACTTTCAGAGTATAGAAGAGAAACTCAGAGTTTTTGATACGCATGTATCTCGAGAGCCTTACCGTACTCTGGAGGGTGGTCGCCCAGCAAAGCCGGCTGTCTCTGCCGCTTGTTGGGGTTGGCATTTACGTCATCTACGAGAACAGAAACACAAGATGAGAAAAATAAAATGTGACCTCCAATCTCTACATTACAATGGGATGCCTGAGTACTTAGTTTCCCAATCTAATCTCATTAGAGTATTGCAATACTGAAAATGTCTATTCATACGATGGCGTGTAATTTAAACAAAATATCATTTTGCAGTTAAAATTTGCTGGAGATTATCGAGTTGTGCCTTTTGTGAGCATGTTTTTGGATTTGTGTGTAAAGTTATGAGACTATGAATTATGCCTTCATAAAATGTCTAGACAATTGAGAGAAACCCTAAGATATGGTATCAAGAAAACATTCACGGCAATAGCTGCCTTCGCACACCATGAAGTAGATAAATAATATTTATTTTAGGTAACTAAAATTCTCTTACTTTCATAAATTTCAAGATTGAGTCATTGACTCATCTTGCCACCAGTACATATACACATACGTACATATATAACCCCCACATTATCCTCCTGACAGGCTACGACAGTCAAACCAAAGCAGCTGAAATGATCTTAGTGATTGACCTGGGTCTCTATTAAAACGAGTTGAGGGAAATGTGAGGGGGGGCAGTAAGAGATGGCAAGGCTGATATAAGTTCTATGGAAATGACCTTAAAACAGTTATTAAATAGTACATTTTAAGCATATAAAGTGGAACAGGGGGAAATTGCAAACATGGAGGTACATCGATGTCAGAACAGCAGACAGTCTTCACATCTTTCGTCGCAGACTGAACTCACCTGTTTCGACTGCACCTCGGCCAATGAAGAAAAAAGAAAAGAAAAAAAAACTGTTCTTTGTATGTTGCACTTACATTGGTTTGGCTTATTTGTAGCCAATAGTTGAATTTGTATTATATTCTGTATGTTGCACTTAAATTATTTCACCTATTTGAAGCTAATGTACTTGCAAGATTCTTGTTTTGAGTTGTATCATCATGATTGTTTACACTTTTTGTAAGTCGCTTTGGACAAAAGCGTCAGCTAAATTAACTAATGTAAATAATAATAATAATAATAATAATAATAATTTAAGGATATCAAACAAAAGTCAATCTGGATAAGTATCACAAATGTCTAAAATTTAAGGAATAAAGTTTGTACGCTCACACACCTGAATTGCTCCCATTGCCATCTGCGTCACCATCTGTACGGGTACACAATAATCACACCATCAGAATGGAAGCTGGGTTCATCCAAAAGGTAAAAAAATTCCAGGCAAATGTGAAATCACCCCAGTTAAATGTTGACAGTGCAGTAAAACCACTCATGACAAAGCTGTATGTTTTCATTTGGGAAGGATTTCAGGATAAAACAAATTGTTTCTGAAATGCAGAACAGGGGTCTTCCGAAATTTGGCAACTAAAATAAAATGCAGCTTGTAAATGTTGTACACCAGCAGTCACTGTGGCTGGTGGGTGAAAAGCTCTCCTTGCTTTGTAATTAACAGTGTTGGTCATGGGTCAAGCACAATTAATATTAGGCTCACACCCGGTCTCCAGATTAAACACACAAGTTAATTCCAAAAGAAAGTCCAAGGAAGCACGTAAAGATGAGATTCTTGGGACAAGACATAGTGAACAGACATACAGTGGGTTTGAGTAACATTAGAAACGCGGGCTCCGACAGAATCTCAACCAACACCCTTTTCCCAGAAAGAGAAAGATTAAGCCTGTATGAGGGGAAAAAATGGAGTCATGTCAGCCTTGTGTGGCGATGTTGGGTGCTGGGCTTTGGGGTCATGTGGTGCTGTGCAGTGATGTTCCCTGAGGAGGGTCTCGATTTACTTACTGCATGCTTACAAACAGTGGGGAGGAAGATATTTGCTGCAGTAGTTCCACCACTCTCCACTCAATTCATTTCATCCAATACTCTTATCCATTTCCTCTTTTGGGGAAACAACTCTCGACCTCAGGATCGGTTCCTGGTTTTATCAAGTTGAAACGCCCATTGGTGGGTTGGTTGGCCGTTTCCATCCTTTTTGTTCCTTTTTGGAATAGTCCACTTAGCGCCCACTGGTAGGCCTTGAGGCTGCCATAGAGCACATTTCAGTTGGGAAGCTGGCTCCTCTTAGCCGCAAATTGCCAAACCTGCATCACATGGAAGGCGTTACACAGGGTCGAGAGACTTTAAAATAATCAAGAAAAAAAACTGCACTCAAAAAAAAAAAAGGGATAGCTTAACAGGGATGCATGTAGTAAGAAAATCAGAAGGAGGAAAAGATGAAGAGATGAGTAGAAAGAGCGAGAGAGAAAAGCTGAATTCCATGTGGGAGGAAACACATAAAACCAAAAGTGGGCCTGAGTGTGCTTGATTGTGTTGTCAGCAGTGTCTTCATCAGTTGTCTTGTGTTGACTTCAGTGGGGGTGTGAGTCATCTATTGGATCAGTTGGTACGGCATCAGCGAGTGTGCTGCTTGAATGTTTTGTTTTCGTAGCAACAAGCATGAAGAGCAACGCAGCCCAAAACAGTACAGGAAGGGCCGAGGCTTTTACAAATTTGATCTTGGTCGACTGCTTAGTATCAGTATGCATCAGCTGTTGTACTGAGATGTCTGTGTCTTCTCTGGTATCAGTCTCCGTTTGGTGTAGACAGTGGAAGTGGGGGTGTTGTAGATGCAAGCTTTGGCCTGCTTCAATGTGTCATTCGCCTGTGTCTCAAAATGGGTAAGAAAGGCAGAAGGGACCAAGTGTAGCTCAGTACCCAAAACTCCCCACCCTCTAGAAGTGTGCGTTGTCTTCGTGGTTCTTGTGCTGGAATGCGGAGATGAGGAATGAGTGGTAAATCAGTCCTACATCGGCATGTTGAATGGGTGGTGTCTTGGAGTTTATCCCCTTGTATCTCAGGGGACATTTGGCCCCCTGTATGATAGTGGTTGTGTCCTCACTGAAGAAGTGGATACTTGAGGTGGTGGTTGCAGAGTGGTGATGTTGTCAGCATGTATCTGCCTCTCCCTCCTGTGCGTGTTTTTTGGACTTGTTGAGATCACCGATTTATCAGGAGGAGATAAGAGTTACATGATGTCGCAGATAGCCTGTTTACTGATGCTGGTCCTTGCCTCTGTTCTCACTTCGCAGACAAATCGCACTTCAAAAACAGAACGTCAGCCTGAGTTCGACTGGTCTTTTGTCAGGACCACTTTGTTTTATATCAAACCCATTTTGTCTTTCTGTGTGGGACTCTGACCATACGTGCTAGACTTCAGTATGCTGTTGGTCAAGTTAAAAACAACTAAATGGGAAAATTTATGGTTGAAGTTAGATGACAGTGGAAAAGACCAGGATCAGTCTTGGTGGCAAGGAAACTTGTTTCCGGTGAATGCCATTAAAGTCAGAGTTGAAATACATGTTGCCTGAACTGTGAAAAAAACGGTAATGGTGCTTTCTTTTTTAACTTTAAGTTAATGAAACATTTAGAGGTGTGGTAAGGAAGGCAGGATCAACAAATGCTGGCCAAAACAGGGAAGTGTCTTTATGAGGTAATAAAAATACAGCATAACTTGGCAGCCAGTCAGACAACAGCAGTTCTGTCAAAGGATTGTTCTCATCTCATGTTAACTACAGAACACCTGACACTACTAATAACAATGTAATCAAGTATCACAAATCCTGATTCGATCGAGGAATATTTGACATCTTCCTTCTACTACAACTGATAAAAAAACCAACATATTTGATACTTAAAAAAGCTTTAAAATTGGGACTGAAGTTTATCATCAGTCACCTCCGTTCACACCCCAAGACAACCAACCAGTTCAATTAACACACAAGTTTTTTTTTAAATTTAAATCATCCCACTGGCTCTTTTCAAACTTTGAATACATTTAGTGACGTCTGATGCCGAGTGCTTTTGTTATGTCTGGTTAGGTAGGAAGTCAACCTAGGAGAAACACTAGCAATGCATTATTACCAGCAGTGAACTTCCTAGGTGCTACTAAGTCAATGTCAACCAAATATGAAGGAAACGTTTTATTATTATTAGGCAGAAATAATTACAGCTCACGTGCTGAAACTGGACACAGTCTCACAAAACACAGCTGTGGCAACTGAGTTTTATTAGTTTCAAATACCCAGTAAATGTAGTGAACCAGAACAACTACATACTACAAATATAGAGAAGAGCGTTTACAGAACTCACGCAAACACTCCCTGTGTCTAATTGTAAATCTTGAAAAATACAGTTGATGTTCTTTCTACACGTGTGTTCCTGCCATTCCTGCCACACATAAATACATTTAGCTGGACCTGTGGGTATTTGTTTCACATTTCTGATCTCATACTAAAAGGATCGATGCCCACTAATTTTTCACAGAAGCTTTTTGTGGCTGGATTGTTATGAGTTCTACAACATAAATATATAATATAAAGTGCCCCTGATTTCCCCCAACTTTTCACTGCATGAACCCTGACCATAGTGTGTATTGAGAAGTTAGAATAAGACCCAAAGCAACACTTCAGTCATAATGCCACATCAGTGGTTTCCAAAACTACACGTAAATTGAACACAATTTAAATCCATGAAGCAGCATTATGAATGAAGGGTGCTGCTGAAACTCCCTCAGTGGCAGCAAGAACGCTACAAAGCATGTGGCGCTCAGCAAATACTTGGGAATATGTTTGGGTGTTTGAGGTTTTACCTGGGCCTCCCAGGTTGGGGTTTGTGTAGTCCCAGGTGTCTTGGTCATTCTTGAACACATTCAGACGAGTGGGCTGAGGAAACACATATTTTATATGAATACATGCATGAAAATACACAAACTACAGCTATTCATACATTCAGATAGTAATGCACACAAGATGTCAGGCTACATCCAGTGCAGATTAAAAACGGCTGAAGTTCTACACTACACAAACCCTTTCAGACGGGCCCATTTTATGGTCTATAGAGAAAATATTTTACATGAAAATACTGTGTTTGGAAATTATAAGCTGCAATTATTACATTGTTGTAAAACTTGTGTTATGTAGTTGTCATGAGAAAGAGTGGAAACAGGTCTGCATTACATTGCGCAGGTGTTCATGTTGTGTTTTGCAGCCGTACCTTCGCATACTCGATCTTCAGCGTGCAGCAGCCAGAGTAGATATCTGCTCCGTTGAGTGAGGCCTTGGCCCGCTGGGCACTTTGCACAGAGTCAAATGTAATGACGGAGTTAAGGACAAGACAGGGAGGTACAAGTTCATCTTTCTGATGGGAATGATAATGCAGATTACCAGAAACCACAAAATAATAATACCTGCACACTAGGTACGTGCCCTTTGGATCATATACATCCGCGATTGAAGGAAGGGATAACCGGCGAGTGTTTGTTTTTCTACACCGATACGAAGTCAACTTTAACTTACTTTCAGAATTAAAATGTAATAAAAATTCATCTCTAGAATCTGCACCCTGCTGTGCAATTAGAGAGGTTTCAGGGAGAGCGGCATGTCTGCCCACTGAGTCCTGTCAAGCAGCACAAGTTAATTTTAGATCCTTAAAAATTACAAACCAATCTCGTTTAGACACCCGCATCTCCGTTCACCATGACTACTCAAGAGTAGTTAAAGTTATGGGTTGTGATAAGAGATAAGACAAGCACAGACTTTTAAAAACAAAAAGGGAGATTTTGTTTGAATAGAGAGAAATTGATATTAGATTTCTTTTTAAACTATTTTAAATAAAATGTTAACTACTTTAATGTTTATTTATGCAGAACATGATTATTTCTAAGCTCAGCCATCACAAGATTTGGACGATGTGAAAATAGAAACGATCGCCCAATTTCCCAGCACACACCGTTCCTCTTGAATTCTATAGCAATACGACGAAGTTTTGACCACTGCATTGGGTAATCTTAACTGAGGAAGACATATATACACATGCATAAGTCCATTGGTGATCGACAATACCTTTGACGGACAGGGTTTTATCATTTGCCTTATTGAAATACGCCTACATATTTAAGAACGGGTTTGTCGTTTCACCCGACATAACACACTCAACAAGTTTCTGTTGTAAAACTACACAAACCACTTTTCTGTTCATTCATGTTAAAACTTGCAGGAAATCCAGCAGTCCATGTTATTTTTGTAATGTTGTGGCAAAACATCAGCTCTCCGGCAGAATGCACCACGGTAAAAGGATATTCAACCATCGCCTGGACGCCGTTCTTCCTGAAGATGACGATTCTCTGGACAGGCCCACAGTTGTTGCAGATGGTGTAGAGGACATCCTGTGAAAATGTACCATGTTAATAAACTACATACATACTACACACAAATCTGATCTTGGTTTAACATGCACTGTAACAGAGCTATAAAGAAGGTGTTGACATTTAGTTTGCTGGGAATTAGCAAACGCGTGCTAATTTGAATTTTCTTCTGACCATTGGAACCCTGGTTAATGTCAAGATAAGGGCAGGGGTGCTGCTGTGGTCAACGTGCCTTAAAAGCCACTCAGCTGCAAAGATAACCGATGCACAAACGGATTAAATCCCAGTCATCATTCATTGGTAGCTGCAGTGTATATGCATAACAGGCATCTCAGTCCCCAGTTCACACGTCAAGGAGAGTTAGTGGGCACGATGTTGCCTGCATTGTCGTTGACACATGCAGCCATTAACCCACCAAGTCTCCCCTGCATCAATTAGTTTAGCTGTGCATCTGCCTGGCATAATGTTCCTCTGTCATGGTTTCCGCCCATGTATTGCAAGCCCGGCGGCCGTAGCGGTACAATGTGTGTACAGTTTATTTGCCATTGAATAAATGCTACAACTGCAAGACCCAAGCCAGATTCCCGTGGAGGGAACAGCTGTTCTTCGTGAATTAAAAAAAACCTATTGTCACAAAATGAGATGAAGCGCTACAATTCTAGTATAGAGACAAACAGTAGCCCAAGTCTTTGCCGTTACCGTGGTGATGGGGTAGATGGGGTTCATGATGGTGAGCAGAAGAACATTGTTAACACTTCTCGAGTCATCAGAGTCTCCCGGCCTGGAGATCTTCTGGCTGGTGGAGTAGTTGATAAAGGCCGGGTGGCCGGCGATGTAAACTTGGTTGTCTGCAGCATAGGTTACGGCCGTGGATGATCCGTTCATGTCTTCGTACTCGACCAGTGCCTGGCGCTTCTTAGGCATCACCACCACATAGCTAAAAACAAAAGCAATAAAAAGATTATTAAAAAAAAGGGGGGGGGGTTAGATGAAAAGCCCAATGCTGTGAAATCAAATGGTCAAACTTTAACTTGAAATGTCTATATCGTGTAACAACATTTTTACATGTTGCTTACTAACTTAAGCTGCCTTCACATGATAACAGCGAACCATGAAACTGACATTGTGTTAAAACAAACAAATTATGCCTCTTCTCTGGCTCTACCTGATTGCTCCAAATTCTTGCAAGGCCTCAACAAGGTCAGCCTCTGTAACACCATCGACCAGCCCCCGGACGTGCACCACCACAGACGGAAGGGTCTTGTGTGGATCTTCGTATCCCTATGGCGAAGAACGGCAGAAAATTAGCACACGTGTTGAGTGGGGAAATTCTCTTGTCTTATCTAGTGTAAACACGTGTGGGAACCTCCTCTGTTGCAATGCTTAACCTCTATAATTTATTATTTTTGTTATTAGTTATAGTCACAAAAATGACAGTGAAGCAGTGACGGAATGTAATCAAGTACATTTACTCAAGTTATCTACACGCTTGAGGTAGCATACTTGTTCTTTACTTGAGTATTTCCATTGTATGCACTTCATACTTCTACTCCACTGTATCTCAGTGGCAACAACTTTAGTTACTTTTCAGACTAAATTAATCTTTTTACCTATCTGTCCGGTCCATTCATTACAACTTTGGTGAATTAGAATGTTTCTGATAAACTGAGCGGAGTTAAAATGACACTAAACATCATCATCAGTAAAATGCAACATACAGATATATTGCAGCAATAATATTAATTCAAAACATCATATATAATAATATACACTGATATGTATATATTTTCGGCAGAATGAGTCATTTGACTTTAAGTACATTTTGATGTTGATACTCGCATAAACTAAATACAATGTAAATACGTAGAGAAGAAATCCAATATGGCGGCACTTTTCTAGGTTTGCCACCCCAGCATGCATTGCGGATCCACCGGAAGCCCCAAACTCCGATTCCGTCTCTAAAATGTATCTAAATTCTTCTTCCACCACTGAGTGGATGCAACACATCCTTTGCACAAGTAACTGATCCCAGAAACGAACAATAGATACAATTTTCTTATAATTTGTTCTGTATTTGTCTTAAAACATGCTAATTAAGCTTAGGTTGCAGTTGGGGGAAGGGGCAGTTAACTTAATTGGCGTGTGTTGTTTTAATGTTTAATTGAATACGCTTTTCCTCAACTGTAAAGACATATTGTTTGGATACTCAAGATGCACGTGTAATCATACTTTGAATAAACCCGCATGTTCAAGAACACTTGTGTCTGCACCGATGCTGCCTAGTTTGATTACAATGTGTAGCTAGCTCGCAGTTAGCACATTGCTAACCATTACCGGTACTAGAACAAAGCCGTGCAAGGCCCGCTCGGGTGAAACCGCCCTCCAATGATCCTATTCAGACAGCACAGGTTGGGTTTCATGATGTTTCCTTGTGTGCCTCACACTTGAAATATATATGACAAAACAGATTTTGTATTTTTAAACGTGTATGCACGACAACCCTTCACTAAGAGATTTAAATTTACCCGAGAGGCGTCGTGACACATTTCTTTCCAAACGCGCATTTGAATGAATCAAATTGAACCACGAACACTGTAACAGAGTCGTACGTGTTCGTTATGCAACTTGAACTAATATTCCACTGCAGCTCACACACACAACACAACTCACCGTGGCCATTCCGTCGGTTTTCTGTCGTTTCGTTGCCCTGCCGTCTTCGCTGTAGTAACGGCTCGCTGCAGTAGCCATGTTGTCCCGGTTAAAAAGGATGGTGGTAGTGACGACGAACTGAAATGGACGGAAAAGTCAAGAAAATCGAGGCTCGTGTATCCACGCCCATTACAGGAGCACCGCGGGTTATGATAGGCTCTGGCAGCTGTCGATCTAGATGTGACTTGACTAATACCCAATAGGAAAACAGGAAGTGTCAACAGGCTCAAGTAGTTATCCCACATTGTATACGGGAGCATCTGAAACAATATCAGAGACGTTTTACAAAGTTAGTTATAGAGCATCTTTGGCCGTATACATTTATAAATTTATATAAATATATATATATATATAATATATAAAGTGATATATAGAATATAATGATATATATAAATTAGATAGAATAAAAATCTAATCTACTTATATAAAATATATATATATAGAGAAATATAAAATATCCTCTCTTCTCCGTCCTTTTCTTCTTCTCCATCTCTCTCTCTCTCCTCTCTCATCTTTTCCTCAGGAGAAAAGATTTCTCCTCTCTCTTCTCTCTCTCCTGTTCCCCATCTATCATCCCTTCTCCTCTCCCTCGAGACAGACAGGAGATATCTTCTCCTATCTCCTCGAGATCTCTTTCTCTCTCCTCTATCAGGAGTTTCGCTTTTTTTTTTTAGATGATCTTGAGGACAGGGAGAAAGAGAGAGAGAGAGAGAGAGACAGGGAGAAAGGAGAGAGGAGAGAGAGACACGGGGAGAAAGAGAGAGAGAGAGAGAGAGAGAGACAGGGAGAAAGAGAGAGAGACAGGGAGAAAGAGAGAGAGAGAGAGAGAGAGACACAGGGAGAAAGAGAGAGAGAGAGAGACAGGGAGAAAGAGAGAGAGAGACAGGGAGAAAGAGAGAGAGAGAGACAGGGAGAAAGAGAGAGAGAGAGACACAGGGAGAAAGAAGAGAGGGAAAAAGAGAGAGAAAGAGAGAGAAAGAGAGAGAGAGAGAGAAAGAGAGAAAGAAAGAGAGAGAAAGAGAGAGACAGAGAGAGAGACAGAGACAGAGAGAGACAGAGAGAGACAGAGACGAGGAGAGACAGAGAGACAGAGAGAGAGAGAGAGAGAGACAGAGAGAGACAGAGAGAGAGAGAGAGAGAGAGAGAGAGACAGAGAGAGAGAGAGGAGAGAGAGACAGAGAGAGAGAGACGAGAGAGAGAGAGAGACAGAGAGAGAGACAGAGAGACAGAGAGAGAGAGAGAGAGAGAGAGAGAGGACAGAGAGAGAGAGAGAGAGAGACAGGAGAGAGAGAGAGAGAGAGAGACACAGAGAGAGAGAGAGAGAGAGAGAGAGAGACAGAGAGAGAGAGAGAGAGAGAGAGAGAGAAGAGAGAGACAGAGAGAAGAGACAGGGAGAGAGAGATGAGAGAGAGATAGAGAGAGCACAGAGAGAGACAGAGGTCAGCGAGAAGAGAGACAGACAAGAGAAAGACATCAGTAGAGAGCGATGAGAGAGAACAGAGAGACAGAGAGAAAGAGAGACAGACAGAGAGATGATGAGAGAGAGATGACACACAGGGATGAGAGAGAGAATACACAGGGATAGAGAGAGAGAGAACATTAGAAAAAGAAGAGATAGATAGACACAGTGAGAGAGAGAGAGAGAGAGACAGTGAGAAAGAGATTTATATACAGACATGAGAGAAGAGAAGACACAGGTAGAAAGAGAGATAGATAGATAGAGACAGACATACAGGATAAAGAGATAGAGATATATATATATACATACATGTATAAATATAGAGAGATGATATATATATATATATATAAATATATATATATATATATATATATATACACACATTTATAAATATATATATATACACATTTATAAATATATATATATATATATATATGCACACAGTAAATGTTTTACTCTTGTACAGCGTTGTTGTCCTTGTTTTAACTGCAGATCTATTTCTGTGCATGTACATGTAAGCAACAACACCACATTCTGTGTACTCACCTGTTCGTACTTTTGTTAACAATCCCAGTTGTAGAGCTGTTTTGCATTGCACCATCACCAAATAAAAATATCTGAAGCGGTAATGTTTCTACGACTGTAGCTTATTAAAACCTCTTTAGAAGGTACAGAAGTACAGTAAAAACACTGGTATGTGAATCTAGTGATAAGTCACAAATAAAATACCTGTAATGAAAAACTGCTGATATTTCAACAGCTTTCAATTATCAGATTTATTTTTTGTATTATCTTAAGATATACAAAACAAAATGTTATTCTGTAAAATAAATCTACTTGGGTGAAATAAAATAAGACAACTGAAGTATGTTGAAGAGGTTTATTCTAAAACAAAACGGCCACTGTCTTACCATATAAGCCAGGAACAGAACACAACTGTTAAAGCAGCCCTTACAGAAATCAAACTTCAGCACTGTATATATTTTAAAATTAAAAGTGACTGGGACAACTCAGAGATCAACACTTGTATATGTTCAGCTCACAGTGAAGCTGATCAAGTTACTAAAAAATAGGCAGTGCATCACAGTAACAACAAGCAGTAGAAATGTGACGTCATATTTAAAAGGCATGCGGGCCAGCAACCACATCCTTATGCCATCATAAGTGAAAACGCTGAACAGCAATTGAACGCAAGAATCGGAAGGCATACGGAAAAAAAAAGAGGAAATCTTTTCCGATTCTAAAATGGGGAAAAAAGTTTGAAGTTGCAAAAACCTTAAGGGAATAAAAGCAGTTATTCAATGCAATGTCTTTACCCTCAAGAACTGCATCAACTGGGCCATCTTCCACTGAAAGTTTACTGTACAAGCTGCTCAGATCACTGCTAAAAGTCAATGGCAACACTCAGTATTACCTTAACACAGGTGTAGCTTCTGCTACGCAACTTCGGAGAAGAAGCATGACCTATGCAGCAGCAGCGACATTTAAAACAATCTCTTTCAAATGGAAAACTGATTTATTTTTTGCTATACTGACTAAACCTTAAACAATCTAAAGGTGCACGCAGACTACAGTCATTGGGAGAAAAATTTAACTTAAAAAAGACTGGGACTAGACGGACAGTACAAGTACAAAAAACGGCTGCTGTAGGGCTGTAAAAGCAGACAGGGTGCAGGGGTTGAGGGTCTGTCTGTTAAGGAACTAATAAGTCTTCTTCACTCAGTCAGCTGCTGGCGTAGGGCTTCGATGAGGACTTGTTGAACGGGAACGACTGAAACAAAAGTAGAGAGTAGTTAGCTTGCCACAGGGGAGGATGGAAGAATGATCAGACACCAAATCCCACATTACTCAACATTTGAACCAAAGTAAACCTTTGAGAAAGTTATAGAAACTGATTACTTGTTAACGGCCTAAATACCTCTTTGTCATCTAAGACCAAGGTTCATCTCAAGAACCACAGATAATTTGTTAGTCTTCAAGTGTTATATTTGTCTAGGGAAATAAATAACTGTCCAGGGTCAAAAGCTAAATACACAATTGAACCCCACAGAAAAAAAACACCCATTTAAATAACTGAATGAGGTCATTGCAGACTCCTCTCCTGTGACTACATCAGATTGTTAACAGTTTCTGCTCCGAGGAGAAATTTAGGACTTAATCCTTCAATGACTGTTCTATACCATGAGCAGAGAAGTAACTGCATATTTGAAAGCCACAAAAAATTGTTTTATTATATAGTCTTATATAGTTTATAGTATACTTTAAACTATATTTATTTATTTAAAATAAATACTATATTGGTAAAGCAGCCTAAAATGGTAATGATGTTGCAACATGTATAGCACAAGCAGGGCTCGAACTCAAAAAACGCACCGCAGCCCCAAAGATGGAAAAAGATGGTCAGGGATGGTAAAAAATACATTTTGGGAGTCACAGGACGGAAAGTTAGACCTAGACTAAAAAAACGACGACTAAACCATGACATTAATCTCTGATGAAGTTGTCACTATAAAAATGCGTCGAACACAATTCAAAAGTGTGCAAGCACTCCATCACACACTGACATGCACACACATAGGAAAAAGATGAACCACAGCGGTCAGGCAGTTACAATGGCTTCCAGGAGCAGGTTTTTACGTCTTACGTGCGCAGTGTTTACAAATGGAAAAAACGGTTACTGACATTACTGTACAAAAACGGTTGATTCATGAATTGAATGCAGGTCAGATGAACAAATCAATGAATATGTAAAAAATGTGGGCTTATTTATAATTAAATTATTTACACCATGTTTTATTTATGCCACGCATCATTTTAAATTATGAAATATTTTTTGAATAATCATAGTCATTCTATAATAGGGACGGCCAGCATTCACTTCAGGACGGTTTAAATTGTATTTCATTACGGTTTGGGACGGTGGTGAAAAAGTTAAGTTCGAGCCCTGGGCACAAGAAGAAACACATATGACAAAGCCCCATCAGAAATATCAGCCTATTAAAATTAATCTTGCCTTCTTCTCTTGCACTCACTCAATCATCCAGGCACTCTTGCATGCAAAACACATTTGTACTCTGAGCATGCTTGTTAAAAAGGCTCAACTATAGCACTGTATAGCTATGTCACCAGTTTTCCAGATTACATCAAGCCTGTGCATTTTCTTTCACCATGAACATGAGCTTGTCAGGGGGTTTGATTTTTGGTTACCTTTGGAGACAGTGGCAGAAACAACAAGTACAGAGAAGCGAAGGATGAAAGGACTGTAGGACGGATGACTACAACTTGGAGAGACACTGCGCTGGGAGGTTCTTGAAGACTGATCTCTCGTCAGCTCTCTTTCTCTCACTTTCAGAAGCTAAGACAGAGGCCGAAGAACTCTGGTAGGTAGGGGGTCTGGTAGGAAGGTAATGGATTTAAATGATCTGTGTGGGTCAGCCCTCTGGTACATCTGAAGGCTGGCTGGCTGGCTGGGTGACTCTAGTAGAACAACTGTATTTGTGCACGGGCAGATCTCGTCTGAGCGTGTGCGTCGGTTGAACAGACGGTCACCCATTCACTGTGGGGAGGGATCGGTCGGTAGGTCGAACTCTTTCTCGCTGTCTAACACCAGATGCAGGCGAAGGCTGATCTCAGGTCAGCGCTTAGTCACCCTCCCGCAGGACGTACACACCGCCAGCTGGCAGACCCTGGGCCTGGGATCAGCTGTGGTGTCAGTGCAGTGCTCAGCTCCCACCACACGCTTTAAAGAAAATATGAAAAATAAACAAAACTGTGCTGCAAAGAAGCTCAACTTAAGTCACACCAATGGTGTGGTCTTGTCTGATAACAGCTAATATTTTTCAGGAGAGTTCTCTTGATCTAGCCAAATTCAGGATAGGGAATTTTAAGCAAAAACAAAAACATTGAAAATACTCTGACCATTTTTACTTAACACTTGTCAATCCAATAAATACAATTTACTCTCTTGCTATGTCAGTATGCAAATTAATTTCTGTAGAATCAAGCTACATCTAGGGTTGGCGAGTTTAAAGGAAAGCAAGAGTACAGAGGACATCTCACTGGTTTTAGCTGCTTATAGTCTGAACAGTTTACAGGCTTAGACCGTCTTTCATGTGTTCTCTTTTCAAGATCAAGTGAGACTGATTAGGTGCTACACTGACCTTAAATAGTTCAGAGCCATCAAGAGCTGGAAAAGAGAGCACAAGAGATAGGTCTAAACTTTCATCTACTTATACTTCCCTACACCAGACAGAGGGCCCAGGTCACTGTCCTCTACCCCTCCCCACTCCACTCCACTGCAGGCCAACAGCAGAGGGCGAAGACATGGCAGAAGATGCAGATCTCTCTCTGTGTCGAGGATGTGGTCGTCCATCTCACCGTCCAGTGGCGGTTGTTTGGTTGCAGCATGAAGCTCCCGGGTGGAAGGGGGGTCTAATTAACAGTGATTCCCTGCCTAGGATGGAGCACCTAGTTCTGGCTAATGTGAAGAACATAACTGACTCTCTTGGAACGCAAGACAGTTGAGGTCTGAACTGTGATATCTAAAATCTATAATGGTTAATCTAGACTTTACTGGAGCTTCTTTCTACATACGCCTAAAATGTCTTGGTAAAACACTGACAACTGGCATGACTAAGCACTTCAAAATGATTAAACAGCCTACACCCGGTTTCAATGAATGAGAGACATCTAGACTGAGTGTTTACCTGTTTCTTTTGTGATTGGCGGACTTAGATCGTGAGCGGGAACGGGAGACGGAGCGTCCTCTGGGCGCAGAGCGACCTCTGGGCGCAGAGCGACCTCTGGGCGCAGAGCGACCTCTGGGTGCAGAGGTGGACCGAGAGCGAGATCTGGAACGACTAGAGTAGAGAAGAGATACAGCATTTACATGCTCTACTATTGAATGATAATGCTGGAATTATGCTTCTGCAGAGATAAATACGCAAATCTTTGTAAACCTGAGCAGAGAAGGGCATTGTTTCACTTTTATTAACCTCTTACAGTGTGGGGGAATTTACCCGAAAATACCTTTTTTCTTGTTCTTGCAAAATATTGAAGAATCACTCCAAGTGCTTCTGGCACTGAGTAATAGTGGTCTGAATATACTGAATTTGAAGAAAATAAAAACAAATGGTGAAAAAGATGCCTGAAGATGGGTATAGCTGGTAGGTAAGAGCTGGAAATAACTATAATATACCCATATTCCCTGTTAGTAGTAATGACACTAAGGAAGTGACATTTTATATAATATCTTTGAGGTTTTTACTTCTGAACTTTAATATAATAAATACAATTTCGAAAAAATAAATAACATTTGTAAAAAAACAAAAAAACATTGAAGCAGCCCATCAAGATTCTCCGCATTGTATTGGCTACATGATACACCAGTCGTCGGGAGACTCGGTTGCTATTGGCTCGGTCTGTAAACAAAAGAAGAGGGCGGGCACTTCCTTATCAAGTTGACACTCATTGGCTATTGAAGGCTGTAGAGCAGGGGTCGGGAACCTTTTTGGCTGGGAGAGCCATAAAAGCCAAATATTTTTAAATGTATTTCCTTGAGAGCCATATATTTAATAATATTGAGTTTTAAGTAAATCACGTCTGAGTACTAAAAGTTTCGAGTTGCGTGAGGAAATCTGGCCGAAGCATCTCACTGTTAAACCTGCAGCTTCAGGGCCGTGTGATCACGGACATGTGTGATGCAGTGAGAGCTTTCCAAGCCGAGCTGCCTGTGGGAGACTCGGATGCAGAAGGAGACTTTAGTCACTACGTGTTTCCAAACACTGACAAACATCTCCACCGCTGTGTTCCCGACTGCGCATGAACTGCTCAGCAATCTGTTTGCAGTTGACGTGGAAACAGCACATGTGAACATCCAAATGGAGCTGATTGACCTTCAGTGTAACGACACACTCAAGGCAAAGTGTGACTCTGTGGGCGCTGCAGTTTCCAAGCTTCACCCCCGAAACGATGCCTTAATGTTGGCCCTCTCTGTGATTGAGTTTGACACCCCAGGTCTACTGCTTGCTTTGCACAGTTTCTCCTCAGCTGTTTTGTGAAGGGCAGGGCAGTCACCGGAATAAAGTTTTTACCGAGTATAAATGGAAAAATCACACACATCGATCAGCTGATTTCAAAGATTGCAACAGCTGTTTATGGTCTTTTATCGATGTGACGATCAATATATTTTACTGGAATCGATCGTTTGGACCTTTGGCAATGACACAGGAGTGTTTTATTTGGATTATTACTGATTACAGGATTATGATGAGGCTTCATAGGTGAGTTGGCTCAAAGTTATGATTTTGCTTGCTAGTTTGAGGAGCTGATTGTACCTGCTGTTGTGATCTCTAAATCTAAATAAGCTTTCTAATGAGTTATGGATTGGGTGGGCCGTCCACACGGTAAGATGTTAAATACATCAATCCACATTGGACCCGCCACGTTTTTTTTACACGTCAAGTCTATTTTTGATGCATTTAGTGAAGCCATATCTGCATGACTGCTGTTTAAATCACACAAATATCCTGCTGTATATGTGTTTTGGACTTAATAACCATTCCTACATTGATTAATCAAGGCACTAAGTCTGACTTTGAGCTTTCCCCTCACTTTTTAAATTTATTTTGGTTCAGTAAATTTCTGCCGTCAGTCTGGTGGAGATCCCGAGGAGCTGCTACAGACAGACGACTGAGAGGCAAACAGTGTGGATTGCATGACAGAACATTAACTCTCTGCTAACATCTTGCTTACAATGGGGATGACAGCAAGGTGTGTGTGTCTATATATACACCGTATAGCTTCAGTGGTGCTGACACAATGAGGATCGACTAAACAAGCCAACACACCAGCAGCAATCATTCTGTTTGTAAACATCCAACTCACCCAACAATCACGTCACCAGAACGGAAGATTTGCGATGACAACAGTGCGTTTCAGATACAAGCTGTGTAATTACGGTATGAAAACCTGCAGCCTACAGTACCTACCTTCTCACTGGAGTCCTGGACTTGGAACGTGCTGGGGAGCCAGACCTAATGTTACAGAACGAAGAGTGGATTTAAATACAGCTATGGTGGGAACGATGGCAACCCTTGAGGCACTCACTAGCAGAGTGAGGCTGAAAAATTACACACACTTAATTGATTCCTAAGGGCTGTGCTACTCATTTGTCCTGACCTCGGTCAAACTCTGCTGAACTGCATTAACACAACACTGATAAGGCGAGGGCTACATCTGTCGCACACATCGCTAAAAATATAAAGAGCACAAAAATAAATGTACTTACGTAACAGTTACTTATAGTTTAACAAGCTGCATTCTTACCGGCTCCTGCGTCTGGAATACGATGGAGATCGGCGACGACTCCTGAGAAAGTACAAGAGTCACAAAAAGGATAAACCAAAGGCTCATCCATTACAAAGTGAAACTGTTACATTTATAATTTATTAGTAGAGCTAAAAAGAACTAGGGCAGAACCGAATAGTTCGAAGCCTCATTCATAACAGTCTAATTCTAAATCAACATTTGAATGCTGCGCAGCTTTGCACGTGTATTCATCCTGTTTAAGGCCAATATGTGTGCACAGTTGCAGATAAAAATGAGGCTAAACTATTATTATCATTATACTATTTGTAGAATTAGATTCCAGTGGTGACTGCGTAGGGTTGTTTCCAACTTGTGTGATCCAGACATTTCCAATAACTCCAGAGCAAAAAAGTCTAAAAGTCCAAATTCATTTAAAAAAGTGAGGGGGGTTATCCCCAAAGTTAGCAGCAACTTTTATGTATGCATGTTTGTGTATATATTTGTATGTATATTGCCACTCTTTCTAAAGGTTGATAAATATGACAACAGATATTTGAAGCTTCATTCAAAAACCTCAATAGAAGCCCTGGATGCAAAAGAAAATTACATTCAGCAAAGCCCTTAAAACAACTGTGTGTATGTTTATGAAATCTTGTGATGTTAGTGGGGACAATAACTGTTTATAACCAGGGAAAAGCTGATTATTTTTTTGCAAACTTAATGATCAATTTGCTTCTGCAACTGTGAATGTTTCTCAGTACTTGTCCCCTTAAAAATAAACAAATACATCTGATCCAATCGGTGTGATATGTTGAGGTCAAACCAGTACATTCAGCCTCAAATGCTTCGGGTTTGATACACCAAGCACCAAAAGCCACTGTGTGTCTGTTTTGGTGTGGACGTACCGACTGTGGCTACGGCTGCGGGAGCGCGAACGATAATGTCGTCCACGGGACCTGGACCTGGAGCGAGAGCGAGAATGAGAGCGAGACCTGGAACGGAAACACAAACAAGTTCATTCACTTTTGTCGTTGAAGGTACAAGATGGCAAATGCTGTTATCATCAGAGCAGTAAATGATGAGCTTCATGCTAAGTGTCAAGTGTATCAGGCACAACCACATAATGGGACTGTATTCCTTCACCTGCTGCGACGGCCTCCTCCTCTCTTGCTAAAGCGGTAGCAGTCATAGGCATAGTGGCCCCTGTCCCCACACTGGTAACACCGATCATTGGGGTCGAACTGGCGGCGGCTGGGGCGCCCACGCCCCTTCCTGGAGAGGCCTGTTGACAGCTCCACACGAACACGGGACCCACAAAGAATCCTGAGGAGAAGAAAGGTCAGTAAGAGAGGCCAAATATGTTTTATTATCCCACAATGGTCTTCATGCTGGATGTAAGGATTAAAACCCTTGATTCAATTACACTTTCGTCTTCTTGAGTCCCCTAATATTTGCGTTTTTCTTTCTCTGTTGCAAGGCAGATGACACTGAAATATTACAGGAAAATGTTAGTACTTACTTTGCATCCATGCCTTTCACAGCATCTTCTGCATCTCTGGGATCCTCAAATTCCACAAAGGCAAACCCAGGTGGATTCCTGGCCACCCAGACGGTTCTCAGTGGGCCATAATAACTGAATGCTCGCTCCAGCTCTCCCTTGGCAGCACCATTGCCTAAGTCACCCACATACACTTTACAGTCGGTGGCCCGAGACGAACTACGGGAGGATGAATAGTGCGACATCTCTTCTCGCCTTTTGGGAAAAGGGAGAATTTTTCCAAAATTAGAGCTGAAACATTTAGACCATTGATCAAATTTCTTTTTTGACAACAATTACCATCTACCTTAATAATTATTACATTACTCTGACAACTTTAGTTACTTTTCAGATTAAAAATGCTTATACACTGAACTGAAGGGACGAGGTGTTCCTTTGTGTGTGGAGAAAATTATTATTCTTAAGCTAAATAAACTATTCAAAAAGCCCCTTGGATCAGCTGGAAAATGCAGACATGAAACTAAAAACAGGCTGTTTCCAGAGCTCATGAAAAGTTCGACTTTTAGAGACACGTGGTTCTCACAGGACAGAGACACTACAAACATGTGATGATCTTATAGAATATGACATTTTGTGTAGATTAAACTACCAACAGGTTATAAAGGAGTTCAAATTAGCACAACCTTAAACATCTACAGCAGTAACATGCAACATACACATTAATGCGAAAGTAATATGAATCCAGAAACATCACATGTAATAAACACTGACAGGGAACATTTTACTGTACAATCAATACTTTTACTTTTCACCCTTTCACTACAATGTGCGGACAATACTTACATACTTGTACTTAAGGTTGTGAATGCAGGACTTTAAGGCTAGTTGTGGTGGAGTATTTTCACACTGTGGTGGTAACTTTAGTACTGTTACTTAAGTTAAGGATCTGAATACTTGTTCCACCACTGCACCTGTGGAGGAGGGACTTTAAAACACATCTCGTCTGGTAGCTCAGCAGGTGCAATAGCGCCACACTGGTCGCCTGTTAGCGCGCCAAACACGGAACTCTGTGTAAACAAAGATCATTCACGTCCTGTTCACGCTGTGTTCACGCTGTGTTCACGCTGTGTTCAAGGCACATCAGTGCGTCAACTTCATTCACAGGGACGACTGTTTATAATATTTGAATAACCGTTTACATTAACTGGTAAATACAGAGCCGTTGGGATATTTATCAACCGGTCACTTTCATTACAAATCAGAAGTCTATTAAATTGCACTATTATGAGTATTTATGTTGAAGTTATCTGATTCTAGCTGAGGACACACTGTTGTCCACTTGAATCAAAAGATATTCGCGAAGCATATAACGTTAGCTGACCTGCTGTCAAGAGGGACAGAGAGCCATGACAAGCTCACTTACTTCAATAACAATTAAATGAAGATATACCTTTTTATAGATACCTATTCAAATTAAATACACAATATATGTTTGGTGTGGGTATTTAAGTGGTTATACCCAGAATTAGATGAAGGCCTTGTTCATAAACAATGGCGAATGCACGCGTTAGCTAACGTTACCTTCTCCCGCTGTTCCGATTATTGCTGATTCAGCTCCACGCAGGTAGAAATTCAACCGCCTCAAACGGTCGTGAGGTGGTATTTAACCAATTAAGGACTGTTTATGTAGGACGAGCCAGCTAAAAAGCCACTCTTACGTTATATTAACGAGACTTCCACATGTCTGTCTGCACAGTTGATGGGGTTAACCACCACAAACGAAATACAACCCAACGTCGTTCCCGCGTCACATCCGCATCTACGAACTGTGACACATAATGCGCACTTCCGGTAGATATTTACTAATAAAGTACAAATACCCGTAACCCGAAACATTGTATTTAAGTACACCATTTGAGTAAATATATTGAGTTGCATTCCACCACTGGAAGCACTAACACCTCATTCTTTGATGAGAATAATGTTATCAAACAATATTAATCTTTGCACCATTCAATGCAGAAGTAATCCGTGACCACTGTTTACAGACTGTCACTATAAATACCTGTATTTGTCCTACTGAAGAATGTGGGGGCTATCCCTCGTTTCCTTTTTATAGTTTGTTATTATAATTTAGCATAATGGTTCTAGGTACTAGAAGTTTTTTTGGAAAAACTTTCACTCAAGGTTCACATATATTTTTTATTATTTGTATGTAGAGCCACTACAACTCAGAAAGTGTGCAATATCCAGAAGTGTTCCTGTTTTTATAGGTCACAGCAAATACATGTTATTTTTAATTTATAATATATATTTTTATTCTTCTTCTCTTTTTTACTGTTTGGATTGTTATTTCATTGTGTTGTATTTTGTGCAATGACTATAAAGGAGTTATATTCTATTCTATTTGTAAAAGTAATTTCAGTATATATATATATAATTATATGTGTGTGTGCTTGTGTACAGCCCATGTAGACTTCCTGAGGCCCAAAGTAATTAATGTGGGTGGGCCCAATCGAGATCAAAATGAAGGCCAAATTTGAAGATGAGTGTGGTCTGAGAAAGGTCACTGGAAGTATGAGGGTAGGAAGTGGGGAAGGGGCCATTGACGCCCTTAATTTACACCCTTGGCCCGATTTGGCGTCTTGGCTTGTGTGAGCCCATCGCAGTTCATTATGTACTTGTTGCCAATTAATGTTCTATCTATTAAATAATTGACTACTACTACTAAGTAGTATCACAGAATAAGAATAATCTTCTGAACCTGAGTAAATGTAAATTAAGTCATCATAGGCTACTGCATTTAGCCTTCCCCCCAGCACCTGCAGGCCTACACAGGATAATGTACACATGAGCAATGCTCTCCTCGTGGGTCCTAATCATGATGTGTGTATGTGGTAATGTGTTTGATAGATGGATTACTGAATGGGGTCAGGGGGTCAGAGGGCTTTATATCCCAAGACTCTGATTGTTTTTTAAATTGCATGATCAAAGTAAAAACATCCCAGCCAAAAGTAGAATGTCCTGATCATTTTCTTTTTCTCCTGAAAGTTCTACTCATACCAAGTCCAATGCTCTATTTACCTAATCTTTTTAAATTGTTGTTTATTGTTTATTTATATGCAATCAGCTAACAGTGATTTAAAAAATAACTTTAATCATGATTAACCTGTGAAATGTCTAAAAGAGTGCAGCTGCTGGTACAACGAGTTGTCTCATACTCTGTCCATGTTGGGTTTGACTCATTTAGTGCAAAAATAATGACTCAGACACGTTACACCTTGAAAATAAATAAACTATATTCAAATAAGGTCAATTTCACTTAATTAAAGACCTTCATTTTCTTTCGGTAACACATTACACCTCATGCCATGTTCTCAAAAACAAGTTGTCATTTGTTGTCAAAGAATCTTTTTTCTGCATTTCATAAGAAAACTTAAACATCATCTTCAGTTAATAATTTATTACAGTATTGAATAAATGCTTATGTCTATCACATGATATTGTAGTAACTCAGTCATTATTTCCCTACTAATGTTCAGGCAGAGAGATACATTTTCATCACAGGAAAAAACTTCACAGAGAGACACATTGAAGAGCAAGACCTGCGAGGGAGCGAATGGGAGAACAAGAAGAGGGGGAACACTAACAGACACAGAAATATCGTACACCAACAAACAAAAAGAAGACCTGGGATGTTGCTGGTTGCAGACGTAGCTTTGACACAACAGAACTCTCTTTTCACAGCTTTTAAAAGGTAACAAAACAAGTAAGGAGTAGACACTGAATCCATAAATGCCGTCTGTGTGTGTGTTTCTCTTCAGTAAATCTGTATGGAGTTGTGTCTGTGTGTGCCACTTTTATTTCACAATGAGCCTCTGGTGTTTGGGATTCGAAACTGTGGGGAATTACCCCATGGGTAAAATATGCCTATCGGCGTCCATCACAGTAGACCATGCTGCTATCACACGAACACAGGGATTCAACATGCATCTGCAGAGGAACATGGAGGGGAAGCAAACACAGACGCACATTGGGGAGGGGTGGGTGAGGAGGAGAGGCTGGATGGGGGAGGCATCACATCTAGCTACAGAACAGCAAAGGCCGAAGCCAGACAGTTAGTACAGAAGTTCATGGAAACATGGAACATTGTCCGGACGTTGAAGACAGTTCTGTATTTGGTGCTGAGCCACACCTGCTGGGACAACGCTGGGTACGTAATCTGAAGCCTTCTGTACCCACTGGTGCTGATCATTCTTTACACGAAAGTTCAGCAGACCTGTGTGTGTGTGTGTGTGTGTATGTTTAGTGAGTAGACTACAGCTAGGCTACTGTTTCAACCTCACACACCACTGAGCTGCCCCACAGCCACCGTTAATATCAACAAAAAGTTCTTCTTTAGCTCATGACGCCCCGAGACTGACAATTATACAGGCAATGTTCCAAACTGTTTCTTCATGTAAACATGCTACTCACACTCAAAACTCCTACTCTGAGAGAACTGAATGAAGAAATGTATGTTGGCGGAGAGTTACAACAAACACCAGAGCAGAAAAGGATGTGTGAAAGAGCTGAGCTCTCGTCAAAGCTGCTGACAAAATAAGATGTTTTAACTGTTTTCTGTATTGCACATTGAAACCACACTCCTTGAACTAAACTCCAAACTGTCCGCCTCAAGGAACTGCGGCACAGTTTATCCATAGATAAATAATCTTCTTGTAAATAAATAAATATCTAAATAAATAATCTTATACATAAGTAACATAGACACAAATGTACTTGAATAAATTAGGTGGGATTATGTTTGGTTATGATACACTACACTGTTTGAGCAGTTCAAAGGGAATCCTCCTCGCTGTGGAAAATATATCAAACTCTAATCCACTAAATTCAGTAACGACATAATCTACACTACCAATCGTATATATATTGATACTATTCTAAACATTGTTTAGTAGTACAAAAGAATCTACCTCGGCTATATCTGCAAGGAAAAGATACAAAATCTGTTTTAGAAAGTTTAGAAAGTATAGTTAGTTAAGGGTTAACGAATCCAATCTTTTTGATATTATCGTGTGTAATTACAGATCAACAAAGCACTTATCATTTGTGGGTGAAACGTTTGTAATGCACCTGCAGCACAAAGTGCAATGTATTTAACGTGACTGACATTAAGCAGTGAATATTACAGTAATTATAACGTTGACTGCGATGTGTCCACATGATGAATCAACTCGTCCTCGTGTCGATGCAGGACTCTTGATGCTTCTAGTCTAAGATGATAGTTAACTACGTTATTATCTTACCATGATGTTGCACACTGCTCACTACATTTGCTATGACATTTCTGATCCATGCACCGACATCTCAGTTTATATCTCAATGTTGAAAGTAATAACCCTGACATGTCGGTGCGGAGATGCCACAGCAGTTTTCACTGTTCTGAACTTCTCTAGTTGATTTTACCGTCTGTTTAGCAGCCAGTAGATTCAGTAGCTTGTAAACATGCAATACTGAGCAACACATACATGCCTTGAAGGGCAGTGTTTTCTAATGCTTTTCCCACTGAAAACGGCCCATGCTATGATATTATGACTACAGAAACGGTCTTTGATTCAAACTCACAAGGACACTGCTGTCCTGTACAGATTTCCTCTTTCGGATTAGACAGCGTGGTTTGAAAAAGCGATCGTCTGCTGCTGACTGACAGACTGTAAACAAAGTCTGGAGCGCGTTAGATGTTAGACCTTAGTTTGTTAGTTAGTTATTTTAAACAGTGTGCAGACTTTCCATTGAATTAGAAAGTTATTCTTAGCATGTCTGGTACTGGTATTGTGCTCCAAGCACAGATGCAGGGACACATTACAACAATCCCTTCGCACAAGACAAGAAACCTGATGTGGTGGTTTCACCTGGATCCAGTGCAGCAGTCGTCAGCTGAACCACTTCAGACAGTTCATAGTTTTCCTCCATTCATGTATTGTACACTAATTGTTAAAAGTAAAAATACAGTATGTTTTAGTTACATCAGATAAAGTGCAGCTTTGTACAGCTGAAAGCTTGAATACTAGATTTTCACTTGAGAGTGTTCCTTAAGGCATTGTATGGGGGCCATTTTAAAGCATCAGTGTGGTGTAATCCGGCATTCTGCTTCCTAATTAAAGTGTAGATTACGATCTTGAGTCGTAGACTGAATGTTGATGATTTGAATCAGTTTTTTCAGTTTTAAACAACTTAATTGTAATTTACTGGCTTTAGAGGCACAGATGCAAAGATTAAAGATTACTCTTTAAAGTAAACTAACACTGTTAAGTCATGTTCGACAACCCATGCATGTCTGTCTGACATGTATATCTAAATGTAAAGGATCATGCCACAGTAATGGATTAGGCTGTCACTACCCGCAGTGATGACTGACTGGAGTTCAGTGTCTGCACTCAGATCTCAGTCCATCTGGATGGATTTTAATTTTACTCCAAACTGTGTTTTGTGTGTGAGTGTGTGTGTGTGTGTGAGCACATGTTTGGTCCCTCTGAGGATTAAAATGTCCTTTTTGTTCCTCTCAGACCAAACGCCTCTCCTCTCTCCTGCCTGCCTACACATACAGCTTTATACAGTAAGATTTAAAGGAGACATATTATGAAAAACTCATTTGGTCAGTGCTTGTGCACATACATCTGGGTGTCTGGAGTGCTTTACCCACAAACTGTGAAATAAGACAACCCAGTCAGTTTTTGTGGGCTGCCCCAGATTCAAAAAGCCATTCAGATTTGGCTCGCTATGTCACATGCAGGCTAATTGGAATACACCCCCCCATATAAGTATCTCCACCCACAGTTTGAGAACTACCTTTGAAAAGTGCACCATCATTTTCTTACAAGCCAATTAGAGTAGACTGGGCTTTTTTGGGAGGGGGGCTTAAAGAGACAGGCGCTAAAACGGAGCAGAGGGAGAATACAGGTATATTCAGACTGACAGTGTTTTTGGGAAATGAAAGCATGTAAACATGTTCTATTAGAATCACAAAATACAAGTATGAACCTGGAAATGAGCATAATATGTCCCCTCTAACATCACAAACCAGTTGACACACAAATGCAGGGATTTAATTGACAGGTGGATTCACTCTATTTTTGTGACTTATTGTGTGAAGATGTTCCGTGTCTGGCTCCACATGTAAATAATCCGTCAGTTTGATATACAAACCTCTGAGAAACACATCTGACTGGAACGCAGGATGCAGGGGAGGTATGGCTATTCATAAACTTTGATTAGTTTGGGCAGCTAAGACTTTAGTCTCTAATAGTTGTAATGTTTGGGATCTGTGGTGTTCCAGTCTGTGCATGGATTTGAAAAGTGTTGAATCAGAGACTTGACTGTGGTCTTTCCTTTTCTTTTCGCTGTAATTTGACTTTCTATACAGATTAGTAGCTAATAGTAGTATCTCAACCACGTCTAACTTGGTCAGTGGTAGGCATTGTCTGCCTACTGAAAACACAACACTCTATATGTACAGTACACTGGTTTTGACTATTTACAACCGCCTTCATCTACACAGTGTATTAGACAAGCATCACCACTTTATAAGAACCTCCAGTAGTAAACAAACCTAATGATATTGTTATTGTAAACATTCCACTCCTTTTTTCACACAGTGCTCCACCTCCTCAGTGAAGAAACGTGAAGCTGTACCAGTAAAGATGGTGATACGGAGGACAGGCGGGAGGGACAGGTTTTGTTGGAGGAAACAAATGTGTTGTTTCTTCAATGCAACTCAGATAATCAAAGTCCGGTGTGCACAGGTTTCTGTTCCTCTTCTCTATCAGCGCTCTGAACTCCTCCAACCCAACCGAAACCCACCTGGCTTTAAAACTAACATAATGAGACCGCTCTCCAGAGGCTGACCTGACCTTTCTTCACCTCTAAAATCTCAACTTCACAATAACTCTCTTTCTCTCTCCGTCTTCTCTCTGCTAACGTTGCTGCAGTAACCTTTTGTGCTCACATTTCTCACCCCTCACTAACACTTCCTCTCGCCCTTCATCATGCCTGTAACTGTGAGTGCTTGTGTTTGCTATGATCTGTTTACACATGCGTACATATAGTGTGTGTGTGTGTGTGTGAACATGTATCTGAAGTGTTTTAGTATCCCTGCATTAAAGACCAGGACACTTCCAGGCTGCAGTTAGCGGATGAATCTTACACTTGTTTCATGTGGAACTGTGTACGGTATGCTCTGAGTGTTAAAGTATATGTGTGTGTTGCTGTGAAATATTCTTTCAGAACGTTCTCCATCTCCTTTTTAAAAGCCGTTGATGTGGCAGTAGGCCTCCAGGCTGGAGAAGAGGATGTAGAGGAACCACAGGCCCAGGAACAGCAGGCTGGTCACCAGACGGGCGCCCCTTGGGCCGCCGAGCTCTCCGCCAATGGAGGGCCGGCGTCTGAACAGAAGCACACCCATGCAGATGAAAGCGAAGATGGTAAAGAGTGTGACGGAGAAGGCCAGCGAGCCGGGGTCCACCTTGAACTCCTTCCCCTTGATTCTCCAGTAGATGGCGGCCACCGACCACGCCACG